>NC_059387.1:20397865-20697865 GCF_019703515.2 Myxocyprinus asiaticus
TGGCGAAATATTCATCCTGTTTGGCCGGTTGAATAGAAGATAACTTTTTCCTCTTAATTCAGCATCGGTTCACGCTCTCTTCCTTTTCAGGCCTGTATACCGCTCAAGTCTTCCATTTGCAATTACCTGCAGTGACCCTTAGCCAACTAAATCTGTAGTTGTTTCTATAAGTCACCTAAGTGCTAATTCTTGTTAATGCTTCCATTTGGGTCAGCAGTGCAATTCTCTTGCCAAATACTGCTGGGGTTATTTTGCTTTCCCAGTCATAAACAATGACATTCACTTTAAGTGGGTCTGCACTTTGCCATGTGTGTGTTGCGGTCTCTACAAGCAGAATCGGTTCTATTTGAAATATCAAAAGAGAAGCTCATGCATTTTAATATGTCTTTATGACGTCAGGCAAGAGGGAGCAAACACAAAACAAGAGGGAGGCTGTTTAGTGTGAAGAGTGAACTCTGCTTAGTGTGGAGAAGAAAGGAACTGGCTCAGATTTTATTGAATGAGATGCAGTGACTGTGTGTTCAGCATTTCCGAGAGTTCAAGTAGCCTAGGACTGGACACATTATGCCGACTCCCTGACAAGCAGCATCTCCCATCAGACATTTTTGCATCAGCTCTAGTATGTTTACCTTTCCTTGTGGCACAACCGGAAGCATGAGGGAAAACCCTGTGTTCGGATCCTACTTTGAAACCAGGAAGTTTGTGTTTGCATAATCAGTGATGAACGTGATTCGGAGGTCGCATTTCCCCTCTAACATTGCTTTTTTTTTCTCCACTGATGGTTAGGTTTAGGTTTGGGCATTGTTTTGGGGGAGTTCAGTTTATAAAATGCATTCCTCTTCCCTGCATTTCATCATGTACAGCTGAAAACAACTCTCCGTCCCCTCCGTGGCCATTTTACCCTGAAAATGAAGCTCACATCTACCTATATGCCCAGCAACACTTACCGCTTTGGCCACTGGAAGCAATGTTTCAAATTTCGGTAAACACAGACAGATTATAGCTAAAGAAAAGTCAACTTTTTTCAGATTTTATTGTGTGTTAGCATTAGTCTGTATGGTCGAGATGAAAAGTTGGTTTCCTGAGGCAGTATTATTGGCAACCCTTATGAGGAAAACATCTAATTGTGGGGAACATTGCAGATGTCCTTCATGTTGCAGATGTCCTCTGCGAGCTGAGTGTGTGGATCTCTTTCCAACGAGAGACGAGGGACTGCTGCATTATCTGCTTACAGAAACTTGGATGTCTGCGGAGATTCCAGACTCGGCCATCGTACCCGTGGGGTTCTCCGCGCACTTAGCAGACAGAGTGAAAGACCTCTCAGGTAAAAGCAGAGGAGGTGGTGTATGTTTTATGATCATCAAATACTGGTGTGATCAGAGGAACGTACATTCTATCAAGTCTTTCTCTTCTCCTGATCTGGAATTTCTCATGTTTCTGTGTCGACCATTCTGGCTACCGAGGGAATTCACAGCGGTCATTATCACAGCTGTGTACATCCTGCCACAAGCCGACACAGAACGTGCACTCAAGGAACTGTATGGGAGTATAAGTGAGCAGGAAACCGCGCACCCTGAGGCCGTGTTCATTGTGACCGGGGACTTTAACAAAGCCAATTTAAAATCAATCGCACCGAAATACTACCAACACATCAGTTTCAACACACGAGGGGACCGGGTTTTGGACCATTGCTACTCTTCCTTCTGGGAGGGCTACAAATCCCTCCCCGCCCACCAATTGTCAAATCGGACCACTCTTCCATTCTGCTTCTGCCCGCTTACAGGCAGAAACAGGAAACACCCGTCCTCGGAACGATCCAGTGCTGGTCGGACCAATCAGATTCTATGCTACATGACTGTTTTGATCACGTGGACTGGGAGATGATCCGGTCCCCCTCTGATGATGACATTGAGGTCTACACTGATACCGTAATGTGTTTCATCAGGAAGTGCATAAATGATGTAGAACCGACCAAAATTATACAGATCTACCCTAACCAAAACCGTACATTAATAGTGATTTTCGTGCGGCACTTAATGCGCGGACCTCCGCTTTTAATTCCGGGAACGCGGAGGAGCAAAAACAAGCCAGTTATGCCGTCCGCAAAACTATCAGAGCAGCCAAATGCCAGTACAGGGACAAGATTGAAGAACAGTTCAACACCACTGACTCTAGAAGCATGTGGCAGGGAATTTATATTATCACTGACTTTAAAGGGAATAAAAACTCTGCTGTGAACACCACTGCCTCTCTCATGGAGCTCGTTTCGAGGGAAATAACACTGCCCTCAAGGAGAGAGCTCTCCCGGCTGAAGCTACAGAGATTAGTTCACTCTCCGTCTTTGTAGCGGATGTAACCCGATCCTTCCGACGGTTGAATATCCATAAAGCCTCGGGTCCAGATGGAATTCTGGCTAGTGTTTTTATGGACATTTTCAACCTTTACCTCTCCTTATCTGTGGTCCCCACATGCTTCAAAACATCCACCATTGTGCCTGTACCAAAGCAATCCAAAATCACTTGCTTAAATGACTGCTGTCCGTTGCTCTGACCCCCATCATCAGCAAATGCTTTGAAAGACTAATCAGAAATTACATCTGCTCTGTGCTGCCTGCCTCACTGGACTCACTGCAGTTTGCATACTGCAACAACCACTCCACTGATGATGCCATTGCATCTACACTACATACTGCTCTCTCCCACCTGGAAAAAAGGAACACATATGGGAGAATGTTATTTGTAGACAGCTCAGCATTCAATGCCGTAGTGCCCTCTAAGCTTGATGTGAAACTCTGGGCTTAAACAGCTTGCTGTGCAGCTGGATCCTGGACTTCCTGTCAAGCAGACGCCAGGTGGTTAGGATGGGCAGCAATATCTCCTCATCACTGACCCTCAATACTGGAGCCCCGCAGGGATGTGTTCTCAGCCCGCTCCTGTATTCCCTGTACACACATGACTGTGTGGCAACACACAGCTCCAATGCCATCATTAAGTTTGCTGATGATACAACGGTGGTAGGTCTGATCACTGACAATGATGAAACAGCCTACAGAGAGGAGGTGCACACTCTGACACACTGTTGTCAGGAGCACAACCTCTCCCTCAACGTCAGCAAGACCAATGAGCTTGTGGTGGACTTCAGGAGAAAAGACAGAGAACACAGCCTCATAACCATCAATGGAGCACCAGTGGAGAGAGTCAGCATCTTCAAGTTCCTCTGTGTCCACATCACAGAGGAACATGGTCCATCCACACTGAGGCTGTTGTGAAAAAGGCTCACCACCACCTCTTCTTCCTGGGACAGCTGAGGAAGTTTGTAATGAACCACCACATCCTCACACGGTTCTACACCAGCACTGTAGAGAGCATCCTGACTGGTTGCATCACCGCCTGGTACGGCAACAACACCGCCCTCAACCGCAAATCCCTGCAAAGGGAGGTGCGAACTGCCAGACACATCATCAGAGGTGAGCTTCCCTCCATCCAGGACATATATACTAGGCAGTGTGTGAAAAAAGCTCGGAGGATCAGAGACTCCAGCCACCCATGCCATGGGCTGCTCTTACTGCTACCATCAGGCAGGAGGTATCGCAGCATCAGAACCTGCACCAGCCAACTTCATGACAGCTTCTTCCCCCAAGCAATCAGACTTTTGAACTCTTGATCTCTTACGATCAATATACATCAGCACTGCACTTTATTAATCTTATTAATCTCACACTGGACTGTCATAAAATATATTCTCTCTTAAAAACACACTGGCAACTGACTACAGCCTGAATGTCAATACAGCACAATACAACCTACTGTATATTTTATATATACTATTTTTATTGTATACTATGTATTCTATATTGTGTGTATGTGTATTCTATATTGTGTGAATTGTATACTGTACATTGTGTATTATTATTTGTATATTGTGTTGTGTGTAATTATGTGTATATTAGATGTGTTGTGTTAATCTGATGTTGTAAATTGGTATGTCTCATCACTGTCATGACTGCTATGTTGCTTGGAACTGCACCCAAGACTTTCACCCACTGTTGCAATTGTGTATATGGTTGAGTGACAAAGTGATTTGATTTGTTAGATGTTATCTCCTTATTTGATAGCTGAGTTAAGCTTTTTGTCATTACTTTCACTAAGTCCACCTATTAATAGTGTTCTCTAAACTGAAAGTTTGTTCACCAAATATGAAAAATCTGTCATTTACTCAACCTCCATGTTGTTCCAAACCCATATGACTTGCTTTTTTCTGTGAAAGTGAATGGTGACTGAGGCTGCCCGTCTCTAACATCCTGCCTAACATCTCCTTTTGTGCTTTCCACAGAAGAAAGTCATACATGGTGACAGAATTTTCATTTTTAGGTAAACTATTCCATTAAGTAAGGTTGTGAGGGCTGTTTCGTTGAGACACAAATTAGCACATTTGTCTTTTGTTCAAGCTCAGTTGCAAGGTAAAGCTGAGCCGTGACAGATAATACCCAAGATTAATGTGAGCGTATACTCAGTCTTGATTTAGGCTCAAGTATATTTCAACAATCTGCCTTGAGAGTCAAGACTGAATTATCTGAGACCTTATGTGGCTACACAAATGCAAAGTCAAAGGTCACTGATGATTCTCACAACTCTGGCGATGCATGATGGTGGTGATGTCATCCCATAATGAGAACAGAGCAACCCGTTGACATTTAACAGAGAAATTCAAACCATAGAAATGGCATGGAGACATTGTCAAAAACACCTTGTTTGGACTTGCACCATTGCAAGGGCACATACAGTTCTACTTGGCTCTATTAATTATCATTTATATTCATTTCCAGATGTTCCCCTTGTTTAATGTTGCATGCACATGACAATTGAGTCCACCAGCTTGGCTTGGATGCCGCCCCACCATGTATGAGTTCAGTTGCTTTTTTGTTTCCTCACCATCGCTGGAACCTGTGAGTGATTTGAGTTTATTGGCCTTGTCAGTCAACAGCAGTGCAATGCATGTCTCTATTCAGTTGGTTCATGCTTTGGCATAAATCTGCACCGTCTCAAGATGGGGGATCCAAATAGCAGGAAAAGCCCTGTGTCTGCAGATATATGGAACCCATATTTGGTCTGGATCATGTAGGTCTCATACGGCACAATTATGTACCGCCCACAGTCCGTTAGCTGACCGTCTGATCGATATTGTGCACAAAAATGGAAAGCACTTTTTTGATCTGGTAGGCTGACTTTACACAAGTTCAGGGAGTAAAGGCACATAGGCTTTTTTTATCAGTCCGCCTAGAAGCAAAGTTGTTTACAAGGTTTCAGGTCGATACTACAAGCACTTTTGAAGTTAAACTATATTTGCTGGAGTTCGACAGGTTAGTAGCATCAAATCTTTTACAGATATTTAGAGTTTAGTTCAAGGTACTTGGGGGGCGGGGGCGGGGGGGGGGGGGGGGGGGTCTTCCTCTTTCTCTCTCTATACAACCGTCCACGAAGACTTGCACCATGATTGATACTGAACAATAATGAACAAATGAAAATTTATATCTGTTGATCCTTCAAGGAACTCTATAAAGGGTCCCTGATGGCAGGGTCTGGAAAGCTTTGTAGAGAGGATGCGCACTGTCAGACAGAATGGAATCAACTTTACCCAAAACTTGCCTGTCATATAGGTCAGACAGACTTATTTGTTGAGCTCCAATAATCTTACAAGTGTTGACAATCCTTGTTAATGCATTGTTTTACACGTAGTGAAATAAACTAACAGAGCAAAGGAAATGCAAGTAGACTCAATATAGGCTCTATAATAAAGAGTTGATGGCTTTTCTTACACAGCCTCTCTGTATTTCAAAGGTCAACTTATTGTCGATTATAGTGCCCAAATATTTATAGTTGTCTACTAGATCTACTGCTAGACAATTTACAGGAGCAGGTGGTTGCCTCCTAAAATCAATACACATGTCCTTAGTTTTGGAAACATGCAATGTTAAAAATGCATCATGACACCACTTTAAAAAATACTCTATAACAGGACCATTAGCCGTTTCATCCTCCCCCAACAAACTCACTAACACAGTATCGTCAGCAAATTTCAAAATGTAAAAGGGTTGGAGAAATCCTGGTGTGGAACTTGGCTTGCTGTGAGCACCATACTGTCTTGGTAGCAGGGCTTGACATTAACTTTTTGGCTTACTGAACACTGTGGCTAGTGGTATTCCAAATTCACTAGCCAATCAGTATTTCCACAGCCAAAATCCCCCACCCCACAAAAAGTGATAAAAGTAACTGGAGACTGTAACTGCATACATTTGTTTGGACATTTTATTTGAACAAGAATTAAATAAGTTCAGCGGGACATAGGCCTAATGATTTAAGTCACCTTTTAGAATATCTGAAAGCAAACTTGACCAGTTAGAACAGGAGTAGCACAGAACAAGTAGAAAACTTTGTCAATAATTTGTCCATTTGTCCATTTGTCCATGGAAGTGCAAATTTTAACCCCTTTAACCATTCTAAATTGTTCTTGCCATAATAGAAGTTTACCATTGGTCTTTCATTTTTTTTTTTTAACAGTGGCATTTGTAATAATAAAGCCATAATCACAGATAAGACCAAGGATTTCTCCACATTACGGTGGTTAGACTAATGTAGGTAGTCTTTCTAAAAAATAAACCTATAGTATTTGTCATGAAAAAACTAATAGCCTTAACATATTTAGATACCTTTAACTACAACACTCACAGTTAATAATTTCATGGAGTACAAAAGGAGATGTTGGGTAGATTAAACTCACTCACCATTCACTTTCATTGCACCTTTTTCCATAAATGGAAAAATATGTCAAGTCATTTTTATTTGTATAGCGCCTTTCACAACGCACATCGTTTCAAAGCAGCTTTACAGAAATCATGCATTAACTGAGGTAACACTTTATTTTGATGGTCCCAAATAGATATTTAACTGACTATAAGTTACTTATCAACTGGCTTGCTATAGCTAGTAAACAGTGTTTCAACAAACATTCAGTAGACTTTCAGTAGCCTGTATAGAGATCTCTATTAATGACCTACTTACATTATTGTTGAGAACATCAGTTCATTAAAAGGTCATTAATAAAGATCTATATACAGGCTACTGAAAGTCTACTGAATGTTTGTTGAAACACTGTTTACTACCTATAGCAAGTCAGTCGATAAGCTGTTATTTTGCTGCTGTTATACAGGCTATTGAAAGTCTACTGAATGTTTGTTGAAACACTGTTTTCTAGCTATAGCAAGCCAGTTGATAAGTCACTTATAGTCAGTTAAATATCTATTTGGGACCATCAAAATAAAGTGTTACCTTAACAGAAAATGAAACCATAATATCTATAATGTCTTAGAGTCATCATTGTGTAGTTTGATTAATTACGATTGTGAATTGTTTAAAAATAAGTAATTAAATAATAATTGTATTTAGAACCCCATTGAGCAAGCCGAAGGTGACTGTGGCAAGGAATAAAAAACTCCATAAGATGTTGGTTAATGGACAAAAATAACCTTGGGAGAAACCAGGCTCACTGTGGGGGCCAGTTCCCCTCTGGCTAACATCATGAATATAATGCCAATATTACTTATGTATAGTGCAAGTCATGGTTTAAAATTATTAAACTAAGTAAGTGTTAAGGGTCAGTGTTTATACAAAGATTTTGTATGAACTATAAGACTAATGACTGATGTCTTTTGAAGTCCATCCTGGATTAACTGCAGAAGTTCACATAGATGCACTGTCCTTGTTTGTTGGCTGATAAAGGGTTTTGTAGGCAATTTACTGATAGTCTATGTATTCCATTTCAAGAGTGTAGTCCATCATTAGACCAGCTGATGCAGGCAGAGATCGGTTAGGTGCAACGCAGTTCAACCGGCCAGTAATTTCATTGAGGTCTATCCTAAGTCCAAGTTTCAGGCAATGGCATATGATGTATCCCATGTCTTATGGTTGGAGTTGGCATCAGTTCATCCCCTGAAGTCCATCGTAATAGACTGAAGTGATGTTCAGTCCTCTGGACATCTGGACATCCTCCCAGTAATGCATTACAATAATCTAGTCTTGAGGTCATGAACGCATTAATTAGTTTTTGAGCATCAGCAACATAGAGCATGTGTCGTAATTTAGCAATATTTCTTGGGTGGAAGAGTGCTGTTCTACAAACATTGGTAATTTGATTTTCAAAGGACAGATTGGTATCAAATATAACACCTAAGTTCTTCGCTGTTGAAGATGATGTAACAGAACATTCATTGGGAGTCAAATGATATTTTAGCGGTTTGTTTTTAGAGGTTTGTGGTCCAATAATTAGTACCTCTGTTTTGTCGGAATTGAGTAGAAGGAAATTTCTGGCCATCCAATCTTTTATTTCATTGATACACTCTGCTAATTTGGAGAATTGTGAATTTTGTCAGGTTTTGAAGAAATATAAAGTTGGGTATCGTCGGCATAACAATGGAAACTTATTCCATGATTCCTGATAATATCTCCCAGGGGAAGCATATACAAGGAGAAAAGCAGAGGCCCTAAAACTGATACCTGTGGCACTCCATACTTTTGTTTGGTTTGACAATTCCTCATTAACATAGACAAAGTGGTAGCGGTCTTCTAAATAGGACCTAAACCATGCTAATGAAAGTCCACAAATGCCAACGTAATTCTCTGGCCTATTCAAGAGAATGTTGTGATCTATCGTGTTGAATGCAGCACTAAGATCTAAAAGCACTAGAAGTGAAATGCAGCCGCGATCAGATGATAAGAGCAAGTCATTTGTAACTCTAATAAGTGCAGTCTCTGTACTGTGATGGGGCCTAAATCTTGACTGAAATTGTTCATATATAAAATTTCTCTGTAGAAATGAACATAGTTGGGAGAATACTACATTTTTTTTTTTTGTATTTTCGACATAAACAGGAGATTTGAAATTGGTCTATAATTAGCCAGTTCTCCAAGATCAAGTTGTGGCTTCTTAATAAGCGGTTTGATAACTGCCATTTTAAAGTTCCTTGGGACATGTCCTAAGGATAGCGAGGAGTTAATATTATTAGGAGGTTCTGAGATTACAGGGAATACCTCTTTTAAGAGCTTAGTTTTTATTGGATGTAACATACATGTTGTGGCTTTTGATGTTTCGATAAGTTTTGTTAGCTCTTCATGACCTATGACAGCAAAGGATTGAAGTTGCATGTGAGGAAAATTATGAGACACTGTTTTCTGAGGTTCTGTGACAGATGATTACATAATTCCAATTTTATTTGTGATTATTTCAATTTTATTAGTAAAGAAATTCATGAAGTCATTACTCTTGTGCTGCGACGGAATATCTGGTTCAGCTGAGGCTTTATTCCTAAGCAATTTGGCCACAGTACTGAATAAACACCTAGGATTGTTGTGGTTCTTTTCTATGAGTTTGCTAAAATATGCTGACCTAGCAGCTTTTAGTGCCTGTCTGTAGCTACAGACACTATCCTTCCATGCACCATGAAATACCTCTAATTTTGTATTCTTCCACTTGCACTCCATTTTCTGAGCTGCTCTCTTGAGAGCATGAGTGTGATCACTGTACCATGGTGCAGGGCTTTTTTCTTTAATTTTCTTTATCGAAGGGGGGCGACACTATCAAGAGTGCTATAGAAGACTGTATTTATGTTTTCTGTTATTTCATCGAGTTCTTCTAGTTCTTCTTTGGGGCTTACTGAGTGTATGATATAGATCTGGAAGATTATTAGTGAAGCTATCTTTAGAATATCAGTAAATGCTAATCCCAATGTGTCATTTTCATTATCTATGTGAATGTTGAAGTTACCAACAATTAAATCTACAGTAACTACAAGATCTGATAAAATTGTTTGAAAATTCACCAAGAAATCAGAATAAGGCCCGGGTGATCTATATACTGTAGCAAGGGTAAAAGACAACAGAGTTTTTTTATTTATATCTAACGGTGTCACATTAAGATTTATTAGTTCAAAAGACTTAAACTTATATCCTGTCCTCTGAGTAACACCAAAACCTTCACTGTAAATTGTAGCAACACCTCCTCCTCGACCCTTCAGACAAGGCTCATGTTTATAACAATAACCTGGGGGAGTAGATTGATTTAAACTAATATATTCATCCTGCTTAAGCCAGGTTTCAGTCAAACATAGCGCATCCAAACTATGATCTGTAATAATTTCATTTACAATTAGTGCTTTGGTAGAAAGAGATCTAATGTTTAATTTCTTGGCTGGTATCGTGGCTACTTCAGCCCTGGTTACATGAGTAAGAATGATTCATTGGCTTTGGAGTTTCTCAAGTACAAAAGCTTTACACCAAACGTGCTCACTAGAAGTGCGACTCAGCAGACCGGATTACATGGCTGCATTGGAAAACACCTGGAAAAATGTAGTGTTGTCTGCTATGTAATCAACCTGAGAATCTAAACATTTCAGAATGCCTGGGTCTCTCAGTGCTCCCACAGCTTGAATTAACAAACAGAGTAGCCTTTACATGTCATGCACCAAGTGTAAAGTAAGCAGTATATTTGGTCCAATTTCTCACCAGTAAGAGGAGGGAGCATGGGGAAAAACAAGTTACAATGAAATGCATACCATGAGAGAAAAATAAACATTTCCCATTTTAATACAGTAATAAGCCATGAGAGGTGTTTATTTTATTTTATTTATTTTGCCATAAAAAAATTAAGGCACAGCATGACGCGAACCCCTTAATCATGGTAAAATGTGTAGAACACAGCCCTAAATATCTTCTACCTACACTACCGGTCAAAAGTTTTGAAACACTTACTCATTCTTTATTATAATTTTTTTTTTCACATTTTAGAATAATAGTAAAGTCATCAAAACTAAGGAATAACATCAATGGAACTATGGGAATTATGTTGTGACTAAACAAAATCCAAAATAAATCAAAACTGTGTTATATTTTAGCATCTTCAGAGTAGTCACCCTTTGCCTAGAATTTGCAGAAATGTTCTCTTGACATTTTCTCAACCAACTTCTTGAGGTATCACCCTGGGATGCTTTTTAAACAGTATTGAAGGAGTTTCCATCTATGTTGGGCACTTATTGGCTGCTTTTCTTTATTATTTGGTCCAAGTCATCAATTTCAAAAACTTTTTTTTTTTTATAAAATTTTAGTTTTATAATGAAATAAATTAATATGGTGGCACAATTATATTTTTGTCTTCAAAACTCATTTCAAACATTTAAGCATAAGATCATGAGAAACATTTCAGTCAAGTGTTTCAAAACTTTTGACCGGTAGTGTATCTCTAAAATATCAATTATTTGTAGTGTTGGGGTTAGGTTATTTATGCCTAACCTATCCCTAACGGTAATATAAGATGCCAGTGTTCAGTAAATAGCTATTTATCAATAACAATTTGTGGCAGAATAAAAATACAACTTTCTGCCAAGTAATATTGCTAACATTTAGCCTAACCCATATTATGCTATTTAGCCTAGCCCATATTATGCTCATTTACAGGTTCATAATTTTATTTTGGGGGTCTACTAGAATAAGTTTACATGCTTTAATGTTTAAAAAACATTATTTTTCTCATACTGTACATTGCTGCAGCATCTCTTTTCACCCTCTGTCTGAAACACTCTGTTGTAGCTCCTGTCTCTTTAAAGCCCCCCTGTAAAAGATGAGGCGAGAAGCAGTTTTTCCTTCTTCAGGGGAGGCTTTATTTTCCCCTCTTGGCGACACCAATTCACAGTTTACCTTCACACACTAAACTGACACTAACACACACAGCTTCCATAAATAAAGTTTCACTACTAGAAAAATCTTTGCTCTGGCTCGGCTCTGTTGTATCCAGTCTCTCTCAACTGAGTGTTGTGTCGCTCTATTTATGCCGCTCTCCCCGTGCTCACTGAAATTAGAGACAGGTGTTAGACATAATTTAGCTCAGGTGTAAGCGCCCTTACCGCTTTCTCTCTCCGGAGAGATGCTTGACCACGCACCCGCTGCCACACCCCCTTTCCGAAAAACACAGTCTGCTCTGATTGGTCAGCTGGCCCAGTGTGTTGTGATTGGTCAACCACTTAGAGCGTGTGTTGGAAATGTAACGCTCTTACCATAACAGAGTTTCAGCTGCCGAGGCGTCCTGAGTAGCGCATTTCTGAGGTGGGCATTATGCAAATGTGTTACATAGTGACGTAGCTATGTCACGGAAGTAATGGCTGGACTGCGAACTAGGCATTTCAGGCAGTTCAGGAGCAGTGTTTTCTGTGGGAGAGAGTAACTCTCTTTGGTGTGGACATTGTGCTTTGTAACTTTGCAGACCTTTACATGCACAAACAGCTATATTACACACTAAAGGAAAGGTAAAATTCCAAAAAGCATAATAGGGCCTCTTTAATATAGAACTGAACTGATTTGTGGTCACAGGTGTGAGCATAATGGCTATTTTAAAACAGATTTGAGCGTGGGTCATCCAGTCCAAATTTAGAGTCTGAGCTCTCTTTTTTATAAATGTAGATTTTATCTGCTAAAAGTTGTTAAAGTGATTTATAGATTTATAAATATTTTATCTCTTGCTGAGTGTGTGATTTCAGTGCTGTTTCCAATAAGCATGTTTGGTTCAGTTCAAGAGGAGCATCTAATGCTTGTGAACTTAACTGAAAAGTTTTCTCATAATTTTAAAAACAAATCAAATCCCTTTATTGTCACTCAACCATATACACAAGTGCAAAAGTGGGTGAAAGTCTTGGGTGCAGTTCCAAGCAACATAGCAATATGACAATTACAATAAACATCTGATTTACACATAACACATTTTACACATCTTGTTACACAACACAGTAAAATATACATCTAATAATATACAGTATTCACAAAATAAGAATACTGTATACAATAAAAATACACTGTACACACCGTACACACAGCCCTGTGGGTCTCCAGTGTTGAGGGTCAGTGATGAGATGTTTCTGCCCATTCTAACCACCTGGCGTCTGCTTGATAGGAAGTCCAGAATTCAGCTGCACAGTGAGCTGTTTAAGCCCAGAGATTCACATCAAGCTTGGAGGGCACTATGGTGTTGAATGCTGAGCTGTAGTCTACAAATAACATTCTCCCATATGTGTTCCTTTTTTCCAGGTGGGAGAGAGCAGTGTAGTGTAGATGCAATGTCATCATCAGTGGAGTGGATGTTGTGGATGTTGTGGAGTCCAGTGAGGCAGGCAGCACAGAGCAGATGTAATCTCTGATTAGTCTCTCAAAGCATTTGCTGATGATGGGGGTCAGAGCAACAGGACGTCAGTCATTTAAGCAAGTGATTTTGGATTGCTTTGGTACAGGCACAATGGTGCATATTTTAAAGCATGTGGGGACCACAGACAAGGAGAGGGAAAGGTTGAAAATGTCTGTAAAAACACAGCCAGTTGGTTCGCGCACACTCTGATGACTTGGCTTGGAATGCCATCTGGACCCGCAGCTTTACGGATATTCACCCTTCGGAAGGATCTGGTTACATCCGCTACAGAGGTGGAGAGTGAACTAACCTCTGTAACTTCGGCCACAGGAGCTTTCTCTGCGAGGGCGGTGTTGTTTCCCTCGAAACGAGCATAAAAAGTATTAAGCTCATCCAGGAAAGAGGCAGCGGTGTTCACGGTGGACTTTTTATTCCCTTTGAAGTCCGTGATGATATTAATTCCCTGCCACATGCTTCTAGAGTTGGTGTTGAACTGTCCTTCAATCTTGTCCCTGTACTAGCATTTGGCTGCTCTGATAGTTTTGTGGAGTGTATAACTGGCTTGTTGATGCTCCTCCTCCATTATATGCCTAGTGCAGTAGTTTACCTGGTTTCCATGATGATGACTACAAATGATATGTTGTCATAATTCCCCTACATTGTACCTTGAATAAAGTTTAGAGTGAATGTTTTCTTTGCATTCAAATCTTCTGTTAATGTCCATTGAAAAAAAAAAGTAACTTAATGAGTTCTGGATGCACAGGAATAGATGAGCCATCTGTATGCTATAGCAAACGGGATGTGAAGTACAAAAAAATCACTGCATTATACTAAGATTTGAAAAGACTTAGAGAGCCATATTGTTTTCTTTGGTTAGAATTCTGTGCCTTGTGGGTGGCAAAGAAAATCTTTCTCTTGGCCTCAGCTAACCATTAACCCTAGTGGATGTCTTGGTGGGCTTTCTGTGAAACAGCTCTAAAGACTCAAACTTGCCCCATGATAGCTAGCAGAGTGCTAGCAGTAATGTCAGCTGAGGATCATGCACTAGAAGAACATTGTCGGATGTAATTGCACTCATCTAAAGCAGTCAGTGGTCTTCTATAAGAAAAAGACACTTTTGACGTTTAGTTTTAAAGCTAGGGAATAGCACAATTGACTATGAAGAAAACAAAGACTGCTCCTCACTAGGTGCTGCACAGAAGGAAGCAGTCCTTAATGTTTCCATTATATGAATAGTTCACAGAAAAATTTGAATTCTGTCATTATTTACTCACCCTCGTGTTGTTCTAAACCTGTATTACTTGAAGTTTAAATGAAGTTCACCAAATGATCCAAAATGAACTAAAATAATTTTGTTTAAAAAGGGAAGATTGCAGTTCTGCCTTGTGTCTTAAGTAAATGAGTGAAAAAGAGACCCTGAGTTTGTTATAGTGGACAGGGCAGCTTGCTGTAATTGTTCAAACTATAATGGACTTTACACTGGTGACCTCATTGCTCTGAGGTTCTTTCCCAACACATGTTGGCATGGACAATAAGCCGCGGTTGATCAACGTCAATGTCCAGTCCAGAAAGAAGGGGAATTTTATTTGTCATGAAGTGAATCATTGGCAATTGAGGCCTGCACTGTTTCCCAGCCTCCATTTTTAGTCTTAGGCACTATGTCCAAACATGCAAAATCTGAATTAGCCCTCCACATTGGCGGGAGGAAATCACCTGGAAAGCAAGCATTCTGGCTGACTGCTATCTACAACGGAGAATGAAGTAAATAAGGATGATAATAGGTGGGACAGGAAGAAAAAGTCATATTTATCTGTTTTTTGCTAGATTGCTGAAAACACTGGGCATCAAGATGTCCTTTGGAGGAAGTGGGCTTGTAAAACATGAGACCTTTGTTCTATCTTTCTAATTTTTCTCCTCTCTATGCTGTAAAAAAAAGCCTAAACCAGCCTAAGCTGGTTTTAGATTTTCTACACTGGTTTAAGCAGGTCTCCCAGCCTGGCAAAGTTGGTGCTCAGCTGGTTTAAAACCTCCTTAGTCTGATTTTAGCTGCTGGCTAAAACGTGGGCAGCTTTTCCAAGATAGTGGGGGAAGGGGTTCTTCTTGGTAGAACATCAGACAGATCTCACTGTGAATTTGGTGACTGTAGGTCTAAAGTTCTTAAGCTGAAATCAGTCTGTGCTTACTGAAATTCAAACCACTGCCCCCAGTGGCCGAAGCTGGAAGTGCTGTTGAACATATGGGCCTGTGTGCTCTCGTTTCCGGTTGAAATGTGCACAAAGTGGTGACAAAGTAGAGTTGTAAAGCAAGTGGTTTTTAATTTGTAAATGATATAATAGTCAACAGGAATTAATATTTTATTAGCCATACACTAAACCCAAAACCCCAACCCTAAACCTAACTGTCAGTGGAGTAAAAAGGAATGTCCTAAAATTTGAAACCACGTCCGTCAGCGGCGCCCAGCTACAACATTGGAGGACCTCAAAATTCTGCCTAGACACAGAGCGCCACTTGCATAGTTTTCTAATTTCGACCCAAATTGTTATCAAGGTGACATAATTACTTTAGCCATCGCTAGAAGATGCATTGAGTATATTAGGGCTGACGATTAAACGTGTTGATTTGGTGCAAGTAATTGTATGAAAAATAATGCGTTAATTTTTTTTTTTTTTACTAATATGATACAGTAGGGGGCAGTCAGCACTCCAGCCATACAGGCAACATGCCTCATCAAACCAATGAGCTGACAGCACAGCCTTCCACAGATGACAAGGTCTTGCGCTCAAAGACAGCTGAACAGAGCACAACCGAATGCAGGTAGGTAGACCAACAATTAAAAATAGCGTTGACAGAATTAGGCTAATAATAAGGTTATGTTAAATGATATGAAAATAAAACAAAAAATATTTAGACTTTTAAAGACACTTTAAAAATACACTGGGAGATGGCACTTGTCAGCAACTCGGCAGGATGTGGTCAGTGTCAGGGTGCCGGAACATTTGTTAGCCACTTGTCAAGTTCCTGTGTGATCACATTAAGAACTACCCATCAAATTGTCATCTCAGGAACAGCTCCTGAGGAACTCGGGAACTGCTAATTGGAGCTGTGAAATGTCCTTCCGTCCAGGAAAGAGCACTGGTTTGCGGCGGGGGTGAGGCCGGACAGTCCTTCCTACATGCATTTAGAAGCACATCCTGAGAAAGAAGCTTGGCTGAGTGTCAGGCGAGCACTACAAAAGATTGGTGCTTGACAAGAGGCTGAGCTCCCTGCCAGCCAGGAGGGTTACAAAGTGGAATAGAGGCCCCAGTAATGTTTGCTAAGATCTAAAGCTGTTCTCTAAAGCACTATTTACATTTCATTCACTTACACAGCTGAAAAGTACACAGCTTCTTTTTTTTTCTTCTTTTTTTTTTACCTCCCACTTCCACTGTCCTTCCTTTTCTTTCTCTTTGACTCTGCAAGTTGTATTCTGCCATTTGGTCAATGAATGTGTACCAGAGGAAATTATGTGGTCTAATGGGATTATTAGTTGGTTTGTTCCACAGGGCTTTCTCACACCAGTGGTGTGCATGCAAGATCCCCCGTTCTTTTGCAGATGGATCAAGAAAGGTTTTCCTTGGATTGCCCATTCGCCTGGCAGAGTTGCGCTGCGATTTATGATGCAGTTTTTGCATACTGTGCCTTGACATGAGAGAATTCCAACGTCAGCCACATGCATTATTTTGAGATTTTTTTTGGAGGGGTGCCGTTGAGTAAATAAACTCCAGACAAGAACACCGGATGTTATGACAACTATAAAAGATTGCTTTGAGTTAGAAGACGACAAATGGATTTTATTCTGCATTTGTGGAATGCATTTTTGGGTCAGGTTACATCACATTCTGTGTGATTCAAAGTCACAACATGCTACATGACACCAAATTTGCATGAATGTTTATGGCTGACTTCAGAGGAAGCTCTATTAACAGTAGCCGTCCTGCTGAGATGAACCTGATCCAGGTCAAGCTCTCATTCCATAAATGGAGGACATTTCTCAGCTGCTTGTGGGGGATCGTGACTGTCAGTAGGGGGTTAGAATAGGATTTCTTGTTCCCCTCACAAACTGGCTTTTTATGGCTGTCAAGAGGTTACTCTTTTGTCATCGTTTACTGCCTTTGTTTAAATGGGCACCCAATTAGCACTGAGATGACAACAGAGCCCCATCAGTGCCTTTCAAAATGTAGTGAGTTTCCTGCTCATAGACACTCACATACATAAAAAGAAAGTCTGAAAATAGCCCTGGCATCACGGTAAGAGTGGATAACACCAAGGTGTGAATTATGGCTTAAGAGGCATATTCCTTTCTGAAGCACAAGAGATGGAGTTGTACTTGTTCTGAATCAAGGTTATCATTCGGCAAGAGCCACTGGAACAGCTCTGATAAAAGGACAATACTCCCAAACACGGAGGTATTACTGGAATTTGCACCTGTTGCAGGGCAAGCCCATGTTATCTTCAACAATGTCCTAAAAGATGACCGCTACTGGCTGCTGCGAAGTAATTCACATTTGGTAATAAAAGTGGCAAAGGAGAAGAAAAAACAGAAGACAACATCACAAGACAACATTTTGATTCCTTGTGCCTTGCTAACTTTTTACCTTTTGATAGGTGAAACGTTTGTATTTATTCCCCTATTGCTATTACTAAAGTAGTATTTTTCTATAGACCTTTTCAGAGTGCAGACATTTATTCTAGTCTACTTTATTTTTTTATAATATCCTTTTTTTTTTTTTTTTTTGCACTACAAAATTGTACCATCAATAACAATGTTGGGGAGAACTTTACTAAAAGTAGTGACGCTATTAACCTAATTAATTTTTTGAGTAGCGTGACAGTAGCTCAGCTATTTTTATAGTAGTATAGCTTTTCCAGTAATGGACTGCATTTTCCAACAAGTAGCGTTGGCATTGTATTACAAATGCAGCAATGGAGGAAGTAATCAAACATGCTCAGTTAACTCTCTGTGGTGTTAGAGAAATCAAATCATTTAAGTGAATCAGCTCTTTTGGATGGTTCATGTAAATCAGGGGTGGGAAACCTTTTTTCCATTAAGGGCCATTTGAGTATTTATGAAATTATTTGTGGGCCATACAGTTGCTTGCAATTTCTGATTGTGGGTTGAAATTAACGTACGCATTCCGTTACATGCTCATGCACCAAGAAAAAAACACTAAAAGGTCTGTCTATTATATTATATTTTCCATTATAATCATTTAAAATTATTTTTAAACATTATTTTACTTGAATATTTATTTATTTATTTATGTATTTTTTGTACAGATAATTGAATCAAGGCTTTTCAGATTATTTCTCAAATGGCCTCGCAGGCCAGGGACAATGGTCTCACATGCCTTATCCGGCCCTGAAGCCTGACGTTCCCCACCCCTGATGTAAATGAATTGGTTAAAATAAACAATTCCTTTTATATTTAGCATTGGGAACTCAATGGAGGAATGGACCAATAGAGGGAGTAATCAAACATGCTCAACTAATCCTTCCTCCCTCTCTGTGGTGCTAGAGAAACCAAATCATTTAAGTGAATCGGCTCTTTCAGTTCACATAAATGATTCACAGCCTTTAAGGCACTTAAGTGATATATTTAGTTAATTGCTGGTTATTTTGTGAAAACCATGTTTTTTATACAATTAACCATGGTTAAACTTTGGTTAATGTACTAAAACCATAATTTTTTTTTGGTAATGTCACCCTAATTAAATGTACAACTATCGGGGGATATTATTATTTATTTATTTTATATATATATATATATATATATATATATATATATATTCCAAATTGTTTCTTTTCTAAAGAGCTGCTTGACTGTAGTTTAAATACTGTTGGTTTATGAGTTGCCTGTAGCTTGGGAAGCTACAGTTTTAAAGTAACTTCCCTAAAACTGATCACCTCAATAGAGTTTCAACTTGAAAAACTTTTACAGACCATCTGCCTTCTAATATCCTTAGTTGTACAACCCCAATTCCGAAAAAGTTGGGACAGTATGAAAAATGCTGATAAAAACAAAAAGGAGTGATTTGTAAATTATATTCACCCTTTGCTATATTGAAAGCACCACAACTACACATATGATGTTTTACCTTGTGAATTGTATTGTATTTTTTTAATGTACAATAAATTCAAATCAGATGATTGCAACATGATCCAAAAAAATTGAGACGGGGCAATTCAAGACTATTTGACAAGTTGAAATAACAAGGCAATGTGAAACAGGAGATGTTAAACAGGTGAGGCAGTTGTGTCATAGTATACAAGGAGCCTCCAAAAACAGCCTAGCCCTTCAAGAGCAAGGATCGTTCAAGACTTGTCAATTTTCCAACTGATTCTTCAGCAAATAATCCAGCACTTTGAGAACAATGTTCCCCAAGGACAAATTGGAAGGATTTTGGGCATTTCACCCTCTACAGTGCACAATATATTTAAAAGATTCAAAGAATCTGGTCAAATCTTGGTGCGTAAAGGGCAAGACGAAAAACCATTTCTGAATGCACATGATCTCTGATCCCTCAGACTTTAGTAAACCTTTGTTAGTCAACACCACTTGCCGCTGCATCCACAGATGCAAGTTAAGACTTTACTATGCAAAGCAGGAGCCCTACATCAACACTGTCCAGAAGCGCTGCTGACTTCTCTGGGCTCGGTCTCATCTTAGATGGAAAGTAGAACAGTGGAACCATGTCTTTTGGTCTGATGAGTCCACATTTCAAATGTTGTGTTCTCTGGGACAAAGAGGAAAAGGACCATCCAAGATGTTGTCAGCGTCAGGTCCAAAAGCCAGTGTCTGTGTGGGCCAGGGGTGTGTCAGTGCCCATGGCATGGGTAACTCGCACATCTGTGAGAACACCATGAATGCAGACAGATATGTACAAACTTTGGAGCAACATATATTGCCATCCAGCCCCATCATTTCCAGGGACGTCCCTGCATTTTCCAGCAGGACAACTTCAAACCACATACTGCCCAGATTACAAGTGCATGGCTGTGTAAGCAGAGAGTGTGGGTGCTAGATTGGCCTGCCTGCAGTCCTGACCTGTCTCCAATTGAGAATGTGTGGTGCATTATGAAGCACACCATCCAGAATTGAAGACCCCGTACAATTGTGCAGCTAAAGACCTACATAATGGATGATTGGGGGAAAATTCCACTTTCTAAACTTAACAAACTTGTGTCTTCAGTGCCCAAATGCTTAATAAGTGTTATTAGAAGAAATGGTGATGTTTCACAGTGGTAAACACTCGACTGTCCCAACTTTTTTGGAGCGTGTTGCAGTCATCTGGTTTGAAATTACTATACATTTAAAAAAAAAAAACAATAAAATTCACAAGGTAAAACATCATATTATGTGTGGTTGTGGTGCTTTCAATATAGCAAAAGGTGAATATAATTTACAAATCAATCCTTTTTGTTTTTATTAGCAATTTTCATACTGTCCCAACTTTTTTCGGAATTGGGGTTGTATTTTTATACTGTATGTTTTGAAGGGGAAATATAGTTGCATTCCATTTATGAACATAGCAAGGCCATTTTGAGGATAATTGGTGCAAAATCTTATGTTTCAGATGAATGACAGCAGCGGTTGCCTGTATTTGACTTTCATGAGTAAATGTAAATTTTCCACAAGTCTTTTAAAGTTGACCAACCCCCCACCATCATTTCATGTTTTCTCACACACAGGCACACACACACTGTGACGAGGACCCTTAAATGTGGTCTTTCTCGGTGCGGCAGCTGCATCCATTCTCTGAGAGGCCTGGGCACAGACGTCCTCTATTGTAGCATAGGGCCATAATGTCCCCTTTCAACTGCCCCCTTCATAAACAGCCAGGTGTGAGCACTCTGAGAAGGGTGAAGAGAGAAGGCAGGAGGGGTCTGCTTGGCACTCTCCACATTTATTTTCATACGAATGCCCCCTCATGTTTGTAGGGAGAGGTCTCATAAACATCATAAATACCCAGCGATTTGATACAGCCCCTCGCTTGAGCAGTTGTTGTTTTACGGTTGTACTGTGCATTAATTATTTCCTCTAAAAAAGGGAAGGGAGCTAGAGGTTAAATGAAAGAGTTCCCTACTCTCATACAAATCACAGATAGCCACACCCTTATCACTTCCTTTTCCTGAATGCTGAAATTAGAATTAACACCAATGACTGTTGCTTTTTTTCTTTTTCCATACGACTCATGGATGGGTTCTGCACAAAGATACATTTGCTTGTATGCAAGTAGGCGATTTATTAGTCGTTCTTAACTGGATTTGCTTCAAGACCCAGATTTTGTATCGTACAGAAGTAACAATCTCTTTACAAATTACATTATATAATATAGTAAAGCTATAATATGGCCATAAACTATTATAATTTTTTTTTTTTCATGAACAGCATAGGCACAAAAATTTACATGAAATATACTGAATAGGAAAACTATTTTGAGTACTATTTTTATAGTAATGAGTACTATTTTGAGACTGCATAAACAACAGCAGAAGTGTGATTTACTAAACTAACACATCGAACAAACACTTGGTGAAATATTTCAGTATTAGTATTAGAGTTTGATTGGAAGCACAATCTCTGACATCAACAACAAGAGATATAAGAAGAGTTTATATTACTGTTCTAACTATGCACAAATATATGATTAGTTGCATTTAATTAATAGTATTTAGCATGATTTATACCCTGCTGTCTGTGATCAGAATAGACCTGCAACCCATTTTTTTTAGCCTCAACACACAAGTTCAGAAGCACTGCTATATATATTGTGTGTGGGTATAGTCTGTGTGAGGTGCTGCAACCCCCCCCCCCCCCATAATTCATTATGTCAAGGCTATACATAATGCAGCATTGTGATTTGAGTCAATTTTGATTCATGTCACATTTGATTTTCCTCTTCTCTGACTCCTCTCTGCTCTTAAGCTGTCCAACCTCAATGATGCATTTAGCTGCAATCTTTTCATATCTTCTCCTTATCACTGCCCTAAGCAACCTCTAGGGTTATGCAGGGGGTGAACATTATCAAGATGACTATCCACCCCACACACAGCAACCTTTATTCTCCCTCTCAGTGACCTGCTGGTGGCATGCTTTTAGGGATTATTCTCAACCAGCCATTTCAGGATGTCAAAGTGCGGACAGGGTCTCCTCACATGAGGATTTGCCTTTTCTGTCTTGTTCCTGCTTTTCATCTCTGGGCATGTGAGGATTAAATCAGGCTTCCGGAAGCGGTGCATTATTTGTCCAGGATGAGATGGGGAAAGTACTGGGATCTAGTGATGCCTGAAGACGAAGGTGCACTACTGGACTTTATACGGTTTTTGAAACTTGGCCTTCTGAAACATTTTACATTTTACATTCCCTGCTAAAAACAAGACCAGCTTAACCAGCAAGCAATTTCCATGGTGGACAACTGGACCAGGATAGCCATGTTGTTCATCATCAACACTTAGCTGTGAAGCTGTTCGACCAGTATGTGTTTGTTTGTTTGTTTGTTTGTTTGTTTTTTTTTGTTTTTTTTCCTGGTACCACTGGTAAACCAAGTCTTGCTAGTTAAGTTAATCAAAATGTCTTGTTGGAACATCAGCACTGAATTAAAAATACAATATGAATTGTGTTGACCAACTATACTATTTTTTCAGTAGGGTTTACATTTAGTCAGTTAGCAGATCAATGAAGCACTGTTGTCCTCGGTCCATCACAATCCCAGAATCTGCATAGGAAATTGTTCATTTTGGTCTTACTTTTTCTAACGAAGTCCTAACATATTGCCACTGAGTCGCAAGAACAACATGGGCTGAGACAAAATTGTGCACTTGAAGTGAAGAAAATCTGAGGAGATGGCGTCAATCGCACACTCGTAAGGAGTTCATGACACAGCTCCTTATTGGCCAACCGCTTAAGTGCTATTGGCCAATAAATTAGTATGATTCTATAACACTTCAGACTTCGTGACAACCTGGGGTGTTCCCAATGCATCAGCTCTGACACAGTGTCTCTTTCCCTACTCAGGGAACCAGGGCTACATATGTAACCGAGACGATGATTCTATCCAAAGCGACTTACAAATGAGGAACATCACAAGCAATTTGTCATGCAAGCCGAAGCAATATCTGCAGTACTGCACTGCCAAATTGCAATAGTATAGTAAGCTAGAGTAGTACAGAAGCTAGAGAAGGAAAAAATTAGAAAAAAATTTAAATAAAAAAAAAAAAGAGAAGAAAAAATGGATAACTGAACATTTAGTTTACTTTCTGTGTAGGACAAGTAAAAGTTCAAATGAAGTTCATCAAGAGACCAAAGAAGTCAAAGTTTCTAAACACGCAGTTGAAGATTGGGAAGATTGGGAAGATTGTGGCACTGTCGGTCTTGTGTCCATGAGGGAAGAGACTCAAACACTGTTATTGTGGACAGAGCAGCTTGCTATAATTGTTCAGTCCATAATGTCCCTTTTAGATTTGTGACCTCAATGCTCTGAGCTCTTCCTCCCCCGAGCAAGGATCAGATATAGTCTGCTCAAGGGATGGGATTGTGTTAAAGTGTGTAGGATTTCTTATGTGGCTGCATTTTCTCTTTACCTGCCACTTTCTCTATTGTACATAGAGGAGTGAAGATGAATTTTCCCACATATGAACAGCTTGTAAACACTATTAGGACATCTAAAATACTTTTTTGTGCCAAAATGGAGAAATAGATCTCTAATTTAAGTATTGAAAGAGATGGGGTACTTTGTCTGCATGAACCATTTTGGTTAATGTTGTAGATTTAAGATGTAATTTACTTTTAAAAATGTAATTTACTTTTTAAATGTACTTTGAGAAAGCAATATTGGCATAAAGGGTTGCAACCCCTGCTGTTCAGGAGGGGCCAGAAGTCTTTGTTGTAGGAGAGAGATGGGTGCAGAAAAATTATGAAAAAGGAAATGTAGACCTCCAGTCCTGAATCCATTAGCCCTCTGTCAACCATGACAACCTGCTCACGTATGACTACAGTCATGGACAAATAAGCAAAGCTACAGAATATGCTATACATACGTGTTTTTCTTTCTCCTGTCTCTTTCTCTTTCTCCGCCTCTCTGGGGGTGTGACTCAAACGTTTTATCTGTCATAAGTGCTCAGTTTGTCTGGTTTTAAACTGAACACTGTGAGTGGCACCAGAGATCAGATTGAGACTTTGAACTTGTCATTTTCCATTTGAAGGTATATTTAATCTTAAAATGTCATCCCAAACCCAAATGACTTTTTCTTCTGCAGACACAGGCACATAAGGATATATCTTTTAAAATGTTGCAGTCGCTGATTTCCATACAACAGCAGTTGATAGTGACACACTTTAAAGCCTGAAGCACCCAAGAGTGTCTTAAAAGTAATCCTTGTGACTCTTGCAACGTATTCTGAAGGCATGCAATCGCTTTGTACAGACCCAAATTTAAGTCATTATTCACCCTCAAATCAAATCAAATCAAATCATTGATCAACTCCTGTATACAGAGCCCAAATAAAAATGGCAACACGTCAAGACATCAAACCTAATTTTTTCTTGCGTGTCTCATGACCAGTGCCTTCAGAAGACTTGGAATATGATGGAATAAATGCATGGACTACTTTTTTGACACTTGGGTTCTTTTTTTACATTTTTAAAGACAGAACTTTCATTTTTGGGTGAACTAATTCTTTGATTTTGAGCTATAAGTGGCAAGGTTTATCTGAACAGTATTATTGCTGTTTGTTTACTTTGAAAGAATACCAAATTTCTGCAACAAATTAATAATCAGAAATGGATTCCTTGGCATCTATAGTGTTGGTCTTCAACTTCACTGTTGCTTCAGGATTAACTTTTAGAATTGATACGAATTGCTTGTTTCTCTTGGTCTGTTTAATGATGTATATAGTGATACATATCAATTATGTAAGATATGTATTTGACCTAGAGTTCAGATGTTGTGGCTCATTCCTACAGTCTTAGAGGATGGGAGTTTTCTTACCTGGAGGAATTCCTTTCGGTCTTCCGCCCTGCTCTCTTGACGATGCACTGACTCAAAGTCTTGTTCCATAGGAGATGGTGATAGTTCACTCAAATGACCCTTGCTTGAGGTGCCTTTTCTGCAATGGAGGAATGTTTCAGAGTGTCTCTCTCTGACACTCTCGCAGCTGCTCCCCATCTGCTATGAATGCAAGATTAGTATTGGTTTATTCTTACATGTGCGGCTCCCACAGGCTAATAATTTACACATGCTGTCATGCCACACTGTGCTTCACTGTTTCTCGAGTGCTGAGATGCTGAACAGTGACAGAGCCTGAGGGAACCAAGAGATCTTGGGATTCCTGAGTGCCACTGAGGGGTATGCAAACCCCAGGACAGGCTGGAAGATTGCCTGTCCCTTTCACTCAATCCATCACTGTCATCATTCATCAAGACAATGGCTTTAATATGTCACCTGGGTTTGGAGGTCAATTAACCTGACCCAGAGCCCAACAGCAACACTGCAAAAACATCAATTTCTTACTACATATGTTTATCTTATTTCCTGGAAAAAATATCTAAATAACCTTGAAACAAGAAAAAATTACTTGAAGCAGAATGGCATAAGATATTAAGTTTTGTTGTCAGCTAAATTTAACAAAATTTGGTGGGGTTAATGCTTGAAACAAGATAAAAACTATTTGCCAATGGGGTAAGCAAAATAAACTTGCCAAATTTATCTGAAAACAAGACAAATTATCTTATGTAATTTTGCTTCTAAAGTGAATTTATCTTATTTTACTAGAAAACAGGAAAAATACTAAATAAAATGAGTCTGTATTTTTTCCCCCAGTAAAAACGTCTAAAGAGCTGCCAGTGGGGCTTTTCAAGTTAATTTGTTGTTTTAAGCATAAAACTCCCTAAATTTGTTAGATTTTTGCTTAAAAGAAAAAACAATAATTTGCCAATGGGCTAAGCAAAATGAACTGAAAACAACAATAATATTAATAATAATAATAATAATAATAATAAGATTCTCTGAAAACAATTCTTAATATATTTAGCAATTTTGCTTCAAGTAAATTAATCTTGTATTAAGGATGTATTTACTCAAGACAAATACTGAGTAAGAATTGTTTTTTTAACTTCTTTTTGTTTTTTTTACTGTAGGTTCTGAATGTTGTGCAGATAACAGAACATTGTATTCACTTCAGGGAATAAAACTAATGTTTTTATTTTCATAGAACAAAATAAAAGAACGGTTAATAATGTTCTTTTAAAAATGACAGTACTCTGCTCTAAGGGGTGGGTGAAATACCAATTTCAGTGTTGCCAGATCTCGCAAGAGAAACAAGCAACCTGGTCTGGAAAAACAAGCCCAAAATGAGCCACTTGCCTCACCAAAATAAGTGATGATAAACGGTTCCTGTGTGGTGTATTTATCATCATAGGAATCATAACAAGCATACAGTTAATTAACAGTTAAGCATACTGTAAATTTAATTACAGATCTGCTTCTCAGTTAAAACCTGGCGGTATCAAATCTGTAATTATACATGCATCATATAATTCAGTGAAGACTTGGAATCAACTGAGAAATGTACCTTTTACCTCTAATAATGTTTTCATTGTATCTGGATTAGCCGTGCATGTCTATGTAGTAATTATACAAACAGAACATGTACAGTAGCTGTTCACAGAATGCGACATCCACAATGGGCAATTAGGCAAAGAAATGTGTGATGCAGCAGTTTAATTCAGGATCAAAGCACTTGACATCACGAAGTGGTGTAGTTCCAAAAATGTACTGTGATAAACCCTTTGGCTTTTGGTTTCATGAAAAAATTATCAGAATGAAATTAACTGGTTATAACCGGTTACCAGCATTTAAATAAAGTTTTCACTCCGGAACAATTGAAAATCACTTAGTTCCCATTTTCGGTTACGTTCTGCAAAACAATTAGTTTGTTTCCGTTCCTTGAAGCGTTTGTAGTCCCTGGTTCACTTTACCCATAAAGTGCCTCGTTCTTCTTTTTTGTGTTTGTTTTTGGCTCATCTTGTTTTTTTTTATTGAAATTAAGAAAGTACTTGACAAGTGCTCTTAATCTTTCTGGTAAAAGGAACCATGCGCATAGTGATCAGTTCTGGACCTGTGTGGACAATTAGCTTGAAGTTAGCTTTCCCTGATATTAAACCCTGGAAAGTTTTGTCAAGAAATAAAAATGTTGCAGTTTGTGCAATTGAGTCTTGGCTAAGCAGTTTACCAGCTATTAAAACATGAGATATCACATCCATCACATTAGCAGATCTGTTATTGTTAGTCATTCGGTTTCAGTGAGGTGTGAATCCCCCTCTGCTCTCTGTAAAAAATAATTGAAACAAATATGCAAATAGTGGTTTAATGTAATTTTGACATGAGTAAACACAACTGCTTTGCAATTGTAGGGTGAAATTACTTTGATTTAAGTCTCAATAATTGAGGTTCCTCCCCATAGTTATTGGTTGATTAGAGCCAATGATACATGACACTTCTCTGTATAGTGATAATTGCGTTAACTAGCTACAAGCTTTGATGTGGAATCTCAAAGAACTGTGCTGACGAGGCTGACAATGGTGACGGTGTCTGGGAAATCAAAATGGTTCAATGCAATTAGTTTGCAATTAGTTACCTTTTGATCTGTGTGAAGTCTGGGAGTCTGATGAATGGTGTTCTGTAATGTTTCTGAAATAGTTGGGGTTTTGTTGAATCCAAAGTGAAAACTTGTTGCTTTGTGTTCTGTGTTTGACACTTAAGCTGAGCTGTTGTGTTCTCTGTTTGATATCTAAGCTTAGCTGTTGCAGTTACATTGGCAATAAAGATGTGGATATTTCAGGATTGTGATGGTGTTTCTTTTAGATCAGAACATGCATGAGGTCAAAGCATTAGGCAGCTGTCACTATGCAGTCTTTGATCCGGAGCGTGGCTGCATTGCACACACGCTTTTGACACCCAAAAATGTGGAAGTCAACACTATGAATGTAATTTATGTTTAGACCGCTCTCTTACATTTGTGCTTGCTCTCTCACTTTCTCTTGCTCTAACTCTCTCTACCCATGGTGCAAAGACACCAGGTTTCATCCAAGCATAATGAATGAGACAAATGAACCAAGTAAGCCCCCCTTGCTGATATACACACACATGCAAGGATCTCCCTGCACCTGTGAGCCCCATTTATGATTGTAGATGGGAGCGGGCCCTTGCAGGGGTTTATTCTTGCTGAATTTGTCCTCTGTGTCCCTTACTGTCCTCTCTTTTGTGCTTTGGGAGGGGGAGCTTTTTTTGTTTTTGCTCTCCACAGCCTATGTGACCTCCTGCAGGGTCTTTAGGCTTGTTGGACACAAGAAGAGTTCATAGTGTCCTATTCTATAGGCTTAGAAAACACCTAATCCCAAAGATCCCTATATAGAATGTTCTTTTTAGTGTATAGATTCTCCTTGCTGCATTTTAGGTGGAAAAAGATGGGTTTGTGTGCAAGTAAAGCAATGTGTTAGGTGATCTTTGTCTTAGAGCTGTGTTTCACAAACAGGGCTCACAAACACCTTGGGGTTTGTGAGGGAACTGCAAGGGGTTGTGTTGGTGATAGAAATACAATTTGAACATTTTAAAATAATGAATTAATTTTAAATTCATAAAAAATAAAATAAGATACATTTTCACAAGTGAACATGCCAAGATGTTAAATTCATTGTATTTTGAAAAGTTAACATACTTGAAGTTTGACTTCCTTTTAGCTCTACTGGTAGAGCATAATGCAAGCAATACCATGGCCGTGGTTTTGATTCCCTCTGGAACACAAAAATGCCAAAATGTTTATATTGAATGCTCTGTTAGTTGTTTTGGATAAATTTGTCTGCTTAATGAATAAATGTAAGTACCCGAGATTAAGTAAATTATTTAGGTCAAAGGGGTTCCGCTTGCATAAAAGTAATGGAACCCCTGTCTCTGAATAATTAAACTTTTTGAAGACATTGTCTACTTTTACCAAACGAGAGCTTTCTCGTGAGTGAAAGCTTTTAGAAATATCTGAGGGTGGGGGTTGGGGGACTAGGTTTGGGGTTTGAGGTGCGGCATGTACCAAGTGTGCAGTCGCAAGGGGGTGGGGTCACACTTTATGAATTCAGTCAATCTAATTTGAGCTCTTCCCCTGAAGCCCTCATCCCCACTCCCCTTTTCCAAACCTCTTGAGAACAAAGTCTGGTGGGTTTCACGTGCCCCTAATGAAAATATCCTTTGTTGCTTTTAATCTAATATCCTGTGCATTTAAACAGCATTGAAAATGAGAATCCTGCTAAAAAAAAAAAAGGTGGAAGTATCTGTTTTCAGCCAGTAGTTCCGCTGAATGTGCTGGCCGGAAAATGGATCACAGAGGGACTTGAATGAGAGCATGCGAATAGTGTTAAGAGATGAATACATTTGCTGGAGGTTTGTGTTCTGTTGCATAGGCAGCCCTTCTTAGTTTGATTACACACTGGATGGATAGAAGGAAAAAACATGTCTTACAGATGTGGTATTAGACCTAAGTCATCCTTGTTCTTTCCATTGTTGAGTAAACTGTTACAACTCTCCTTGATTTCTAGACTGATTTGTCATGTTTTACCATCTGCTGGTTTTATCAGCTCTTCCAGCTTCCCCGTGAAACTGTCTTCGGTGTAGTTTCTCTAGTGACATCATTGGCACAGAAAAGGTGAAACAAATCTTAAAAAGAGTTAGAGGGGTTTGGGGCATTTTTTCAGCTGGTAAGGCAAAGAGAGTTAAAGACCAGCTTGGCCAGGCTGGGTGACCAGCTGAAAACCAGATAGGCTGCGGGACCAGCTGAAGACCAGCTTGGCCAGGCACAGGGAATGGCTAAAGACCAACTTGGCCAGGCTTTGAGATCAGCTAGACCATTTGAAGACTAGCTTAACCAGGCTGAGAGACCAGCTGAAGACCGGCTTGGCCAGGCTTTGGAACTAGCTGAAGACCAGCTTGGCTGCGGAACAAGCTGAAGACTGGCTTGGCCAGGCTGGGTGACCAGCTGAAGACTGGCTTGGCCAGGCTGGGTGACCAGCTTGGCCAGGCACAGGGAATGGCTAAAGACCAGCTTGGCCAGGCTGGGGGACCAGCTGAAGACCAGCTTGGCCAGGCACAGGGAATGGCTAAAGGCCAATTTGGCCAGGATTTGAGACCAGCTAGACCATTTGAAGACTAGCTTAACCAGGCTGAGAGACCAGCTGAAGACCAGCTTGGCCAGGCTGGGTGACCAGCTGAAGACTGGCTTGGCCAGGCTTTGGAACCAGCTGAAGACCAGCTAGGCTGCAAAACAAGCTGAAGACCGGCTTGTCCAGGCTGGGTGACCAACTGAAGACCGGCTTGTCCAGGCTGGGTGACCAGCTTGGCCAGGCTTGAATACCATGCAGCTAGACCATCTGAAGACCAGCTTGGTTTACTTCAGCTGGTCTCCCAGGCTGGCCAAGCTTGTCTTCCAGCCTGGGAGACCAGCTGAAGACCAGTAAACCATGGTTTGATTAAGTTTAAGCTTTTCTTCAGCATGGAGTTTATGGCATTAATGGATAAAAGGGTAGCTAATCTACTTAACTGTGTCTACCTGAGTAGGCTACGTGATGACAAACTTGCTGTGTTTGTTTGATTTTGGGCTGTTGAAGGGTTTGTCACTGGCGAAGATTGATCAGTGTTTGAGTTAGGTCTGGCCTAACAGAAACCTTTACCAGGTGTGAAAGCAGCTTTAAAGAATGCTAATAGGTCACTTAGCAGCCTTTGTTTTCATTTCCTCAACTGATGAACTTAGTTGCTAAGATAGGACAGAGCCAGGGTTAGAATGTTTATTGAGCCGCAGGTTTGATAAAAGACAAGCCACTTTCTGTTGATGTTCCACTAACACGAGGATGAAATAAGTCACTTTCAAATGTCAGTGTGTCAAAACACAAACTGTTTTTCCAAAGTCTTGATGGCCAGAGCAAATGTTTCTAGTGGTTCTAAGTACAATTCCGAGGTAAAAGATGTCATTAACATATAGTATATAGTCTAGCTTGAGGCGTAATTATGGTGAAGCTAAATACAGAACAGCGTCACAGATGGAGGTAACTAAAATTAATAAAACAAAACAGGGCTAATAATCATGCTTAAAAGTCTTATCTCTGGAAAATCTCACTCTAGCTTAACTTAAGGCAATGGATTGTGAAGGACAGGAATGTTGCCTAGACAGCTGAAGATTTATATCAGGGAGGTGTGAGTTGTGCAGATGTAACAGTGTAGTGCAAAAAGCAGTGCAATATAGTCTTTTTACTTGACCATGCTTATCAGTGAGGAGATTTTAGGTGGAATACAGCACTAAAACAGAGTGTGAATGAGTTAAGTGAATGAGTGATATTTTTGAGGAACTCCAGGCTGCTTCTATGGGACTCCTGTAAGCTACAAGTGGTAACATAACTGTTCAGAGGCACAGTCCCCTCCCTCCCGCTGAGCTCGCAAATTCATACTCACATTCTCAGTCCCCTCCCTCCCTCTTCTCCTCTCCACCCTCTCTCTCCCTCTCTCTAAATCTCAGGTTACTGTGGTTGGAGATTTTAGACATCTCTGCTAGTGTTTCCCTCATGTCCTTGTCCCTGCCTCCAGCCTGGGAAGAGCCACCCAGTACCCTCTCTGATTGGACTGGGTAGTTTGTCTTGATGCACCAATATGCTGAGTGCTGGAGGACGTGTTTCAGCAGATGGTTGGGGTTAGTGTATGTCATCACATCGAGAAAGGAGTAGAGGAGGAAGGTTGTCTTCAAGGAGAAGAGTGGTCCCCACAAACACTCTGACTTCATGAGCAGAGGACCTCAAGAGAAAACGGCTCAACAAGAGAGATCAACTTCATGAACAAGTCTGTGGCATCCTGTTATTCAGGTAATGGCTTCTCTAATTCTATCTCTTTCTCCCTTTTTCTGATTGTTTTTAGTAAGAAGATCTTATATTTTTGTTCTTTTGAATTAAATAATTTTGTCTGTCTCTATGAAGTTGAAGTGTGCTGTCAGGTTTGGTATTCAGAGAGAAGGTTTTCTGAATGAGAGATTATGGTGGATAAAGTTAGAGAAAGTGCAGACCTGCAGCATGCTGTGTAAACTTTCTGTGACTGACACGGCTTTTCTGGTTATTTGGATGTTGTTATGATAGTTTTAATTAACCGTGGTATTGGAATTTGGCAATACATAAAGATTGCATTACCTCTTTGCTAAACCATGATTCAATTTCTGTCATGCTGCAAAGTTTGAGTGAAGTGAATATCTCACCATGCCAGTGTAGTTCTCATGTGCTTAACTTTTAAACTGTGCCAGTTCATAATTTTTACTTTGATTGAAATTACATGAAATTGGTTGGGAATTAATCTAGATCTACTGGAACTACTTTCAAACATTTTCGGATTGTCTACCTCAGTTATATTTTAAGCCACAGATTAATTTCGAGACTAAGCCCACCCACGTTGTCGGCAAACTCAAAGTTAGTGCATTACATGCACATCAATCATTTCACTGAGTTGTGTCCTGCATTAAGCTGACTCTGTCTGCATACTAAACAAATGTGCCATTTAAGAGCATCTCCTGGACCAGCTTTCCAAGTTATGACATACCTGCCGGCGGAGGGGTTGCAGTACAGAAATCGTGGCTCAAGTTTCACTCAACTCCAGTCAACCCAAAGGTCTGACCTGCCAATGAAGGAGCGAGCAGAAATGAGATGTCAAGTATTAAAATGTTGCTGCCAGGCATGTATAAAGTGTGAGGTGTTTGCTGAGGGGACTGTACAGCTGTAAGGGTGAGGGGGGCAAAAGAATGATGCCAGGAATGCCACAAAGACAGAGTTGTGTGAATTATGTTTATTTACACACATTAATCAGCCATGTCAACATCATTCACTCACATACTCACTCACATGATGAAATTCATCAGAGAAAAACCACAAATACATCAGAACCAGTGTTGATATTTTACAATGAGGGCAGTCATTACCAGTCATGAATGCAGGATAATGAAGGGACATGAATTTACAAGCAGACATAATTTTTTTTTTTTTTTTTTCATTTAATATGTTTTCATTACTGCAGATGTACAGTCATGCCTTTAAACTGGCTCTAAATTCATTAGTGTCAGAAAAATCATTTGAAAGATGAAGTCTGTGCAGACATTACCTTTCATTAAAAATGTAATTTAAAAACAAGCATGCACTGGTAGAACATGGCACTAGCATGGATTTGATTCCCGGGGATTGTACATACTGAGAAAATGTTAAGCTTTGGATAAAAAAGAGTGTGACAAATGCATATGTAAATGTGAAATTACATTAAATCAATCTTGATGGGTGACGTCAGTTTACGAGTGGCAAAGCACTCAAAAGAGCTTTTCATCACATTTCATTTACTTTTACTTGAGTAGTGCGTATTTAGAAGTTATAGCTCTGAGGTCTTTGAGGAGATTTGAACTGAAGTCTGTTTATGGTCTGTTATATACCCTTGACATGTTCTTTCATTGTGACCAGTTCCGAATTATAAACTTGTCAAAGTTATTCATCAATCGCAGGTTCTAGGTCCAATTTGTTTTTAATGTTTAAGGGGCTGGTTCCCATTTCTGTGCAAAGTGTTTGGAAGGGGTACTTCACTCCAAAAAATTGTCATTATTTACTCAACCTCATATTCCAAACCCATGACAATGAAACCCATTCCCACTTAACATGAAACGTTAAGCAGAATGCTACAGGCTGAGTCACCTTTCACTTGCATTGTATGGCAAAAAGATGGAATGAAAGTGAAGGGTGACTGAGGCTAATATTTGATCTAACATCTCCATTTGTGTTCCACAGAAGAAAGATAGTCATACTGCAAGCTTTTGCAAAAACATTAGGGTGATAAAATTATGTCAGAATTTCAATTTTTGGATGAACAATCTTTTAAGAAGTGCAGACTGGTTCAGATATGATGGACACATGATCCTGAGCCCAGCATCTTTGAACTATTGGAGCAGTGTTGTGTCTAAAGTGCATAAACAGTCACTGCGGCTGTTGTGAATATTTTGCCATTCTAGGATCTGCCAACAATAATATTGTTTCAGTAGCTGTTCTGTCTTTTGGAGAGTTTGACCGGGGATCAGCTGTATAGTGAGAGTGAGCTAGCGAGAGAGTGCAACAATCTCTTAAGCACTATGTGTGTGTGAGAGAGAACTAATATGACGCTATAAAGATAAGGCTTAAACTATGTTCCAATGGTGGTTCTTTAAAATGAACCTAAAGGACACATATTTGTGATTTGAATTAAGAATTCAGTGTGACTTTCTCTCAATAAGCATTTCATACACTATAATTTAATATCCTGTATGGCTTCTCCGTTTTCCTGAAGTCTTGGACATGTGTTAAGTGTTTTACCCCCTGCCATTTGCGTTCACTTACCAGCTCAAATCAAAAGCAGCGGGGACCTCTGTGCCACAGCCCTGCATGGCTCTTGTGCTGTTTATAAAATGCCTCCTTGCCCTTAACTAGTTGCACGCATTCGCTGCCATTCTGTCAAACAAATCACAGTTGCCAGGGTGCTGGACATTTAACAGCCTGTGTTGTACAGTCATTTGTGTCAAGTGCTGGAAAAACAGCAGCATGTGGAGATGGCCGCCAGTACCAGCTGTTCCCAAGATCCTCTGAGATTCTGATCTGAGCACCATTGTGTTGCAGCTGGGGTCAGTAGCTTCGGAACTTACCAGACCAAAATCAATCAAAATTCCCACCATCGGGCCAATAGCCCAGCAGCGTTGTCCTAAAACCCACCCTTAAAACTTAAGCCCTGCTGCCAACGTCACACACCCCGCCCATTTCACAAGCAAGAGGGATGTTCAAACTGGGGTATCATGTTATCTAATTATCTAGAATATTGAGTTTATACCATTTGTACACATTAGCTAGCTAGCAAGGTAAGTTAGTGTTGACAATTCACCTATTGTACCTGCCATGGTGTCCCGAGTGCTCTCTCCACTAACAGTGGGACGATGTCCCAGCACACAGTCCATGATTCAGAATAGAAATGGAGAACAAACAGGAGGGGAAAGAATAGACATGCTTCACTGACAGCATGCCTAATAAAAGACAGCATGCAATGCTTTCAAAAACGTAACACCCACCCCCCCCCCAAACAAATGCATTGAGTGGGTCCGTAATGGTCTGTTCTCGACATCACAGCTCTAAGCAGCATGCAGTGCTTCTAGAAATTATTCTGTTTCTGCATGACTTTGACTTACTTTCATCTGTCTCTTGTCTTAGCCATGAGGATATGAGTCTGACCTCTGCTATGGCTTGCTTTTTTAGTGGAATGCCTATAAACCTTTCATTGTGTTGGGTTTGTCTCACCAGAGCCCAACATGCAAGCCACTGGAGAGCCATTCCATCAAAATATAGTGGTTCTGTGGTTTTCCTGTTTGGTTGTCACGGTGTGATCAATGTGGTGAAGAAATTAGGCTTAAATCAAGGTTATGGAAATCATATCGGTTTTCTCTTATAATTAATGATGCCAGAGTTTTGTTTTTAGTTGATTGGCAGATGTTTTATGACTCAAAGCAAAAGGAAGGAGAAAAAAAAGCAAGCTTCCACTAGATTTCGTGACTGCTCCAGGACTACAAAGAGACCGGCCAGCTGAGCTTCCAGAGTACTTTGCAGAACTCAACTCAAGGCTTATTTATGTAATGCATGTGTTTCTCTCTGGCACACAGCATTGTAGGTTTGGTCTTCTGGCTGTAGGTTCATAAATGCGTGTGAATATTTGGCTGTGTAGTTCTTGAAAATGAATCCTGCAAATTGGAAAGATCATACAGTCTGTGGATGGGGTGTGAGCTGTAAGTACAGGTGTCGGAAAAATGCGAGAGCACTCAAAGTTAATTACTTTACAAATTATGTGATCACACGCATAAAAAAAAAAAAGAAAAAAAAAAGAAGAAAAAAGCCACACACATTTGCGCCCCAAGCGCTAGTGTGGGGAGCAACAGAGTACAGATTACAGGTTGCATTTCTGCGTGTGTCTGACGAGATGGATAACAAATATGTTTTTTTTTTTTTCTTGGACGAGTGTCAACCCACTGGTATCTGTAGCAGCAGTGAGTGATGGATGGGGTCAGGGATGGGTTTTCTCATAGCTGGTGTCTTTCTATTAAGATTCTGTCTGTACATGCCCCACATTCTGGAAGTGTACCATTTCACACCAGGGCAGAAGTGCTCTGACTGGGGCCTGCTGACAGAGCCCTCTATACACCCACCCCTCCCATAACGGCTGTCTGGAATTTTGTTCTTACTGATGAAATGTGCGAGTTATAAGCTGATCCTCAAGCTGTCTCACTTTCTCCACTTCAGACAGGCCATATGTTCCAGTGGTAAGGCCTGTCGTACACGCTTGCTGGTAGACCAAGTATTTATATTTTGGGTTTGAACACAATTGATTTTGGCTCATTAAATAGCAATAAGGAGTCTAGGGAATCACTGCCTAATTTGGTTTAAATTTTTGTTTTGTTTTTTACATGCACACTTATTTGACTTCTCAAAGTACAACTCATGAGCTCAGAAGTTTTCCAATTACTTGTACAGCTTTTTATTTAATATTTTCAAATAAATGTAATCACACTAATTTATCTCTATGTCTGGTTTAGAATGGGTAGAACTCAAGATCTAATGACCCGTAGATAAAGTTACCATGAACATTATTGTTGTTCTTCCAGTCAAATTTGCAATGCAGAAAATGTATCAATGCTGGCAAGTGACCATGGTACAGTATATAGGATATAGGCTAGGTGTGCACTAAACAATTTTAATGCACTCCATTTCGCATCGGGTGGTTCTTTACCTTCACGTTGTGCATTAAAATCATTTAATGCACACCTAGCCATGGATTATCCCTTACAGATTTCAAAAGACAAAATAATAAATTAAATGATCCTGTTCAAAAGATTGCACACCCTTGGTTCTTAAATTTTGTTTTGAGCATCAGTGACTGTTTACAGCCTTTTGTAAAAGTTGTGTCCCTCAATTGTCAAATAGTTTCATATGGACAGTACTAAATGGAAATATTTCATGCTATCAAATGTCTTTTGGTTAATGCCTGATGGTGTTAGACTATGTACAATCTGGCCCAAAACACATGTCTGCGAGATTAGACTACTAAAACATTATTATTATTATTAATAGCAAAAGTGATTTTCTTTTTATGATCCATCTATTTTTAAAGTATATAATTGATTAATATATATATATAAATCTTATTGATTTTGCAAGGGAGAGGGTACAGTGGGGCTATAGGTATAATTTAAGGAAAAATAGCTTTTTTTCTGGTCACAAAATGTTTCAAGATAGAAAAAATGTATTTCTTTTTATTGAATATTGATAGAGCAACATGATTTGTTTGAAATAATAGCAAAAGGTTGTTTTGATTTGAAAATTCAATTTTTTTAAAAAAAAAAGGTGGTGAGGAGGCCTTTTACCCCACACTTGGGTTTAAAGGCCCACACACTTGGGCTACAAGGCCCCTAGGGGGATTATTGTTATATTGTGTAGATAAAGGGGCAATAGTTAATGCAAAATTTGTCAACCAACGCAAATCATTTTGACAGCAAGATTCTTTTCTGAGAAACAAATTAAGAAAATGATTATTCAAAATAACTACTTCAGAAAAGGGTGCACCATTTCCTGTTAATTTAAATCACATTTGACATTTCAGATCATCTCAAGTACTCTGTAAACAAATAAATCACTGTGATTGGATCAGTCAGTGTGAGCCCACTTTGAACATTTTTCATAACAAATTACCCTTTCACTTATTTGACAGTTATTGAAAAACTTTTGATTTAATCACCTTCAACAAAATAACAAAAAAAAACTTTTTCAAAATAAATGTGATAATTTAAGGGATTTTCATTAGCTACATAAATGTGCAACATTTAAAAAATGATTAAAAATGAGATCAAATTGCCTCAATCAACTTTTAGACATTACACACAATGATCTCAAGGATCAGGAAGATTTTGCAGTGCACAGTGACAAACAGGTGTTTAGGAAAGTGCTGTGGTAGATTCTGTTGCTAATAAGTGTTTTGGGAGAAAATAAAATAAAATGTGCCATTTACCCAGAGGGGCTTTTAGCCCTGTTGTATCATATGTAAGTTTATGTGCAGAACTTTATAGCCAAATCTTACTGAATCTGAGTTGCATTTAGAAAAGGTTCAAAAACATACAAGAGGTGCACACTTTACTTTTACTTAAACAAGTGCACAAAGACCTGGAATTACCTTCTGCCTTGTCAAAACAATTGAGCGCCTTTTAAGTACATTTGTTCAACATGTACTCCGGCGCAGTGACCGGGAAGAGAAATCGGGCCTGAATTTTGCATAGAAACCGTCCCAAAAGTTGTTGATGGGGGGTTGGGTGTCACTGTCCTTTTCTGCATATCGCGGCCACCTTCGGCATATCAGGGCGCCATTTTGCGACCTGTTCAGCATAATGCGGTGGCCCGCTTCAGCTTATCGCTGCCTGTTTGGCCCCGTTTTGTGGTTGGCCCACCGGGAAAAGTCCTGGTTCTCCTTTTTGGCCAGTCCACCCCTGCTCTGGCAGGAGTATTCATTAATCATTAGCAGATTTCCATGGGTCATTACATTTGTATACCTCTGTAGCCAGGTCTTTTCACCCGCCCATGTCGATGAATAACCAGCACTCCAAGACATGGAACCCCCTCATAATACAGATGACTCAACCATAGCTCCATCAAAGCCCAGTGCCACCACCTCTTCTCCCTCTGAAAGCTGAGAAAAGAAAGCTGGTGTCCATTAAAGAGAGGGTTTTATGTCATGAAGATTGTAATAGTGCCAGATGTCTTCAGTCAGGGAACAGCGTGTATAATATTAGGCTCACTTAAGCGGCAAGTATACACCAGCTCAAACAGATTATCCTGGCTCCCTTCATTCTTCATGTGGAAGCTGGCTGTTGATTTCATGGAAAAGACAATGATTTATTTATTCAGAATGGTTACGTCAGTGGAAACTCACTGAAGCCATTTGAATATTTTCTTTGTGGCATTTTAATGTGTTTGGTGTATTTGGCATTGTGGTGAGTGGAAGATTTCTTAAAAAATAAATAATAATAATAATAATAAATGTAAAAATTCTTGTCTGTTGTTGTTCTGGCATCCGGAAAGAGATTTAAAAGAAAAATAGGTATTTTTTTCTAAATGAAGTATGTGTTTTGTGAAGAATACAAAATGAACATCAGAGGCTCTGAAAGAACATTTCTCAAGACAAAGAAACACATTTATTATGGTATGGCTGGTTGCATCTGTAATTATTTTTTCTTTCCCCCCACCAAAGACCCATAAAATGCTTTTACTATGTCTGTTTCTCTGTTATTTGTCATATACCAAGCTGATCAAAGGCCAATGTTTGACATGGCCCTCCTCTATTTTCCTCCGTCTTGCTGTCTTTTGGAGATCTGCTTTTTTGCTTCTTTCATTAACCACACACTTAAAGGAATGGCCTGGAAATCACTTTAAACTTCTACAGTGAGACCTCCCAGCTGACCAAGAGAAGCGAAGATGGTTTGCTTCAGCTGCTTTAACTTGAGCAAAAATGCCAGGAAGATTCTCCGTCAGGGTCCACTAGAATAATGCCAGATTCAGTTAAAGTTGATTTCAAACTTACCTGGCAATTTCAGGGAATTGTACTTGTGTTTAAACAGCAGAGTAAGTAGCCGGAAAATATTGAGGAGGTCTGAAGCTTTGACTGGGTATGCTGTGCCGACTTTGCAGGTGGCTAATGAGCTGGGCCTTCATAAGCGAAAGCTAATCTCTTCCAAAGCCAAACCGAGGAATAGCTGAATGGAATTTGCTTAGCTCTGGATTCTGTGCCGAGTGTGTTTAAGCCCGAGAGCTGCACTTTTTCTCTCTCACAGTTGCTGAGATGCTGCACTGTGCCCATCGGCACTTCTGTACCAAGGTGGTATGGAAAACATGGCAAGTCTTTGCTTGGCACACAAATGTTCCTTGTGCTACAAATCACTCAAGTGCAACCATCATTATCCAACAGTGTGACTTCAGGGGTCTCTTTAGTGCTAGTATATTGGATTACGGAAAATCATATAATTCAAGGTCACCCTGACCCCCCCCCCCCACACACACACAAACACACACACACACACACACAGGGTAGTGATGTGTGTTTAGTTTGAAGATTTGACTGGGGTTTTGGATGAACTTTAAGGTGTGAGTGAGGCACAGTGGTTGGGGATCTTTTAGTCAATGGCAGCTCTAGGTGTGTGTATGTGAGTGAATGAGAGAGACCGGCGCTTGCCAGTTACAGTGACACCTGAGAAGCTGCTGTTAATATGAGCTGGAATGGCAGAGCAGTTTGGCAGCTTGCAGAACTAAAGAGGTCTGGTGCATGGCATCAGTGTTTCAAAGTCTAAAGGCTCTGTGTTCTGCCTCTTTCCAAACAAGTCCCCAAGGAACAAATTATTAAATTGTGTATTTTAAGTCTAGCATAGAGTCCTACTCAAACCCTATGAACTACCGGTCAAAAGTTTTGAAACACTTGACTGTTTCTCATGATCTTAAAAATCTTTTGATCTGAAGGCGTATGCTTAAATGTTTGAAATTAGTTTTGTAAACAAAAATATAATTGTGCCACCATATTAATTTATTTCATTATAAAACTAAAATTTTATACAATTAAAAATTAAGTATTGAAATTGATGACTTGGACCAAATAATAAAGAAAAGCAGCCAATAAGTGCCCAACATAGATGGGAACTCCTTCAGAACTGTTTAAAAAGCATCCCAGGGTGATACCGCAAGACGTTGGTTGAGAAAATATCAAGATTACATGTCTGCAAATTCTAGGCAAAGGGGGACTACTTTGAAGATGCTAAAATGTAACGTCCTGGTTACTTGCGTAACCTCCGTTCCCTGATGGAGGGAACGAGACGTGTGTCAATGTAGTGACACTAGGGGTCACTCTTGTGAGCCCGAAACACCTCTGGTCTTTGATAAAAGGCCAATAAAAATTGGCGAGTGGTATTTGCATGCCACTCCCCCGGACATACAGGTATAAAAGGAGCTGGTATGCAACCACTCATTCAGGTTTTATGCTGAGGAGCCGAGACAAGGTCCGGCCATTTCAGCGGGTAGTTCAGCGTTGTGGCAGGAGGGACACAAAATCTCATTCCCTCCATCAGGGAACGGAGGTTACGCAAGTAACCAGGACATTCCCTATCTGTCACTCACTCGACGTTGTGTCGATGTAGTGACACTAGGGGTCCCTATACAAAACGCCTCAACTGGCTGAACTGTGTTACATGAACTGGCGGTGTGTGACGAGCAGACAACTGTGTGCCTCGTAGCCAGCGCACCAGGCCGACACGTAACCTCCCCCAACATAGTTATGAGTGTCAAACGGCCCTTTGGGGGAGAGGTCGACCACTCAAAAGATAGAGACAGGCTAACCCAGTCGTGGCCTCTTTTCCCTTTCTTTTTCCACTCCCTAAAAAAACAAGGGGATTATCTGACTGGGCCGCCAGGTCTAGTCGGGGGGTGTCCCTCCCAAGGGGAGGACACCATGGAGACCACACCATGCCCAAAGAGAGGGGGGATATTTAAGTGGAAAATACATCGCATGGTCTTGCCGACCATGTGGAGAGTCTCATTATAGATCCTACCCAATGGGGGAGGAGTTGCTACAAACATGGAGACTGTGGCAGAGGGGCCTCTGCCCAAGGAAGACGCAGTTTGCCAACAGAGAAACGAATTAGCAGAAGATATACATTGCATGAGGTTACCTTACAGGGAACCGCCACATGTGGAGCACCTACCCCAGAATAGGGCTCTTAGTTAGCACGTGTACTGGGCCGGCAGTGAGTCTCTCTGAAAACTCGACTTCCACAGGGCTCGGAGGAAGTCAAGCAGGGAACATAGTTTGTGAACACTACTGGGAATTAATGGCACACGTCTTCAGCTCAGAGGAGGTGAAAGGCGCTATCTGCATGCGATACACCCGGCCGGCTATCCCAGGCTTATCTGCTTGTATTGCATGCCACTACCTGGGATGAAACCGGTTCCACCCGGAGGTTGTAGAACCTTGCAAAGGTGTTGGGTGTTGCCCAGCCTGCTGCTCTGCAAATGTCTGTTAGAAAGGCACCCCTAGCCAGGGCCCAGGAGGCCACTAAACCCCTGGTAGAATGGGCTTGTAGCCCTACCATCCTGGGCATGAAACGCCATAGCTATGGCGTCAATGAGCAAGTGGGCAATCATCTGCTTGGAGACAGCGCTTCCTTTCCGCTGTGCACCAAAGCAGACAAAGAGCTGCTCAGAGATCCTAAAGCTCTGCGTGCGATCGAAATAGATGCGTAAAGCGCGCACCGGACACAGCAACGACAGGGCTGGGTCTGCCTCCTCCTGGGGCAGCGCTCGCAGGTTCACCACCTGGTCCTAAAAGGGGTCGTGGGAACCTTGGGCAAATAGCCCGGTCGGGATCTCAAGATCACATGAGAGTAGTCCGGACCGAACTCCAGGCACGTTTCGCAGAGAACGCTTGCAGGTCTCCTACCCTCTTGATGGAAGTGAGCGCAGTCAGGAGGGCAGTCTTCAAGGAGAGTGCCTTAAGCTCAGCTGACTGCAAAGGCTCAAAAGTGGCTCTCTGTAGACCCTGAAGAACTACAGAGAGGTCCCATGAGGGAACGAGGTGCGGTCTGGAGGGGTTCAGCCTCCTGGCACATCTCAGGAACCTGATGATCAGGTCGTGCTTCCCTAAGGACTTACCGTCCACTGTGTCATGGTGTGCTGCTATAACAGCAATGTACACCTTCAAGGTGGAAGGGGACAGCCACCCTTCCAACCTCTCCTGCAAGACAGAAAGCACCAATCTGACCGCACATCTCTGGGGGACTTCCCATCAGAAAGAACACCACTTAGCAAATAGACGCCACTGAAAGGCATACAGGTGCCTCGTAGGGGGTGCCCTAGCCTGAGTTATCGTGTCTACCACCGCGGGTGGTAGACCGCTTAGGTCTTCTGCGTCCCGTCCAGGTGCCAGACATGGAGATTCGAGATGGTGCCAGATGGTGCCCCGTCCCTGAGAAAGAAGGTCCTTCCTCAGGGGAATTCACCGGGGGGGGCTGTCGTGAGAAGCCGAGAACCATGTCTGGGTGGGCCAGTTGGGTGCTACCAGGACAACATGCTCCTCATCCTCCCTGACCTTGCACAGAGTCTGTGCAAGTAGGCTCACTGGGGGAAACACATATTTGCGTAGGCCAGGAGGCCAGCTGTGTGCCAGCACGTCTATGCCGAGGGGTGCCTCGGTCAGGGCGTACCAGAGCGGGCAATGGGAGGATTCTTGGGAGGCGAACAGGTCTACCTGTGCCTGTCTGAATCTACTCCAAATCAGCTGGACCACCTGAGGGTAATCTGCCGTGACAGCGCATCCACTGTAGTGTTGAGGTCGAACGGGATGTGAGTGGCTCGCAGCGACTTGAAGTGCTGCTGACTCCAGAGGAGGAGACGGCGGGCGAGTTGTGACATACAACAAGAGTGCAGACCGCCTTGGCTGTTGACATATGCTACCATTGCCGTGTTGTCTGTCCGAACTAACACGTGCTTGCCCTGGATCAGTGGCCGGAACCTCCACAGGGCGAGCAGAATTGCCAATCAATCGAGGCAGTTGATGTGCCAACGCAGCCGCGGGCCCGTCCATAAGCCGGCGGCTGCATGCCCATTGCAAACAACACCCCAGCCCGTTTTGGAGGCATCTGTTGTGACCACGACGCACCTGGAGACCTGCTCTAGGGGAACACCTGCCCGTAGAAATGAGAGGTCGGTCCAAGGGCTGAAGAGACGGTGACAGACCGGTGTGATGACCACGCGATGTGTCCCGTGGCACCATGCCCATCTCAGGACTCGAGTCTGAAGCCAGTGCTGAAGCGGTCTCATATGCTTCAACCCGAGCAGGGTGGCCACCGCTGAGGATGCCATATGCCCCAGGAGCCTCTGAAAGAGGTTCAGTGGAACCGCTGTTTTCTGTTTGAACACCTTCAAACAGGCCAGCACCGACTGTGCGTGCTCGTTCGTGTGGCACGCTGTCAAAGAGACTGAGTCCAACTCCAAACCGAGAAAAGAGATGCTCTGAACTGGGAGGAGCTTGCTCTTTTCCCAGTTGATCCGAAGCCCTAATCGGCTGAGGTACGAGAGCACCAAGTCCCTGTGTGCACACAACATGTCCCGAGAGTGAGCTAGGATTAGCCGATTGTCGAGAATGCTAATGCCGACTTCCCTTAACGGGGCAAGAGCTGCCTCTGCGACCTTCGTGAAGACGTGAGGGGACAAGGACAGGCCGAAAGGGAGGACCTTGTACTGATATGCCTGACCCTTGAATGCAAACTGCAGGAAGGGTCTGTGACGAGGTAGAATCGAGATGTGAAAGTACGCGTCCTTCAGGTCTACCGCTGCAAACCAATCTTGATGCCGGACACTTACCAGAATGCGTTTTTGCGTCCACATCTTGAACAGGAGTCTGTGTAAAGCCCGGTTCAGTACTCGCAGGTCCAAGATTGGCCGCAACCCACCGCCTTTGTTCAGTACGATGAAGTAGGGGCTGTAAAACCCCTTCTTCATCTCGGCCAGAGGGACAGGTTCTATCGCACCCTTCCATAGGAGGGTAGCGATCTCCGCATGCAAGGTAGCAGCGTTTTCGTCCTTCACCAAGGTGAAGTGGACACCGCTGAACCTGGGTGGACACCTGGCAAACTGAATCGCATAGCCGAGTCGGACTGTCCGGACCAACCATCGTGACGGATTGAAAAGCGCAAGCCACGCATCCAAGTTCCACGCAAGGGGGACCAAAGGGACAACGTAGTCGGACGTACCGGCAGGTGGGGCCTCGTGGCAGGGCAGAGCTCGAGGTGCACACCATGTCGTGGCCGTGCTGAGTCTTGGGACATCGAAGCACTTACCTGGCTCCTTGTGACCACCCCCGGAACAGCCTGGGACGGGGAGGAAGAGGCCTGTCCTCGCAATCCATGGAGACTGTCACATTGGGGGTGGATGTGTGCCACAGCTGGGCGCGCAGGGGCAGGGAGACCGCCGCTGGAGCGCCAATCCTGCAAGGGGAAAAAAAGGTGGACGGTGGTCGTGATGATGACCGTGCACACTGGGTATGTGACCCAGGGAAGGAGGAAACTGCTCTTTTGCTGAACTGTTGGGTACCGCAGCCACTTGGGCATGCGGCGAAATCAAATAAAAAGGCAACATAAGATTCTCCACCCGGCCCTCCACCGGGGGATGGAGTGGTCTTACTATCAGCTCCAATGCAGTGGGTTTCGTCAACTCTGGGTCACCCGTCTCAGGGGCGCTTTGACGACCTTCGTGGGTTCTTGGCGGCCGGCCATGAGACAGGTGGCATCTGCTTCCTGCGGTGGGCTCCATGCTGGGGCCGGGCCGAAGTGGAGCCAGTGCGGTTACCGCAGGGGGACGCCCTTGGCGACGAGCAGACGGGTTGCGGGATCTTGAGCTACGCCAGGGCAGGATATGCCGGATAGCCTGTCTGCTACTTCACCATCAAGAACTGCTGGGCAAAGTCCTCGACGGTGCCGCCGAATAGGCCAGCCTGGGAGATGGGGCAACAAGGAACTGTGTCTTGTCAGCCTCACCCATCTCGACCAGGTTGAGCCAAAGGTGGCGCTCCTGGACCACTAATGTGGACATCGTCCACCCGAGAGACCTCGCCGTGACCTTCATCGCTCGGAGAGCAAGGTCGGTCGCCGAGTGCAGTTCCTGCATCAGATCTGGGGCGGAACTACCCTCGTTCAGTTCTTTTAGTGCCTTGGCTTGGTGGACCTGCAGGAGAGCCATGGCATGCTGGGCAGAGGTGGCTTGTCCAGCAGCACTGTAGGCTTTGGCCGTCAGGGACGACATGAACCTACAGGGCTTGGACGGGAACTTTGCGCGTCCGCGCCAGGTGGCGGTGCTCTGCGGGCATAGGTGCATCGCGAGCGCCTTATCTACCGGGGGAATCGCCATATAGCCCCTGGCTGCCCCGCCATCGAGAAATTGGGACCGGGCAGTAAAAGGTGCCTCCCACGATTTTGTCAGCTCCTCGTGCACTTCCGGGAAGAAAGGCACTGGAGAGGGGCGTGGCTGCTTTGAGCTGCGCCGCGAGCCCAGGAACTAATCATCGAGCCGCGAGGGTTCAGGGGAGAGCGGAGGGTTCCACTCTAGCCCAACGCTCGCGGCCGCCTGGGAAATCATGTCCGTCATCTCTGCATCAGCCCGTGACTGGGCAATTGACCCCGAAGGGGGGAGCCCAGCTGAGGCTTCTGCGTCCGATTGGACAAGCCTGCTCTCCGATGCTGCACTCGAGAGCTCATCAGCTTCGCGGGCTTCGAACAGGAGGTCGAACTCTCCATGAGATGAGCCGGCGGATTCATCCAGAAGCCCGATTGGGGCAGATGAGCGTGCTGGGGAATGGGAGGTCCGCGGGGGGATACCCGGCGAAGATGATCCCACTGGGGTCCACAAATCACCCCCAGTGCTAGCCGCGCTGGCCTCATACCCGTAGGTAGAAGGACCGAGGCGGGGAGCCGCTGGGGTGGTTTGCTTTCTTACGAAAGCAAGCCGCGACCGCAACATTGCCATGGTCATGTTCTCGCAGTGAGAACATGAACCATCCACGAACGCTGCCTCTGTGTGGGTCGCGCCCAGACCCGAAAGACAGCGATCAATGACCATCTGAAGTTTAGAGGTAACGACCGCAACCAGGAATAACACACAATCGGAAAGCATCTTTAAAAAGACGTTACGTGTGTGCCGCTCTTTTAGAGAAATATACTCTTTCAGGAAAATATACTCTCTTTTTTCTGCCGAAGCGCCCAGGGGCGTTCTCTGCAGTGCACCAGTGCAGAAGAGGGAGATGCCTCTGAAATGCGCTGTCAGATCCAGCAGAGGTGAATGAACAGTCGTGAGAATTCAGCTCAGTGAGCACGACCGTTCGGCTCCGAAGAGAAAATCTGAATGAGTGGTTGCATACCAGCTCCTTTTATACCCGTATGTCCGGGGGAGTGGCATACAAATACCACTCGCCAATTTTCATTGGCCTTTTATCAAAGACCAGAGGTGTTTCTGGCTCCCAAGAGTGACCCCTAGTGTCACTACATCAACACAACGTCGAGTGAGTGACAGATAGGGAACACAGTTTTGATTTATTTTGGATTTTGTTTAATCACAACATAATTCTCATAGTTCCATTTATGTTATTCCATAGTTTTAATGACTTGACTATTATTCTAAAATGTGAAGAAAAAAAAATTATAATAAAGAATGAGTAAGTGTTTCAAAACTTTTGACCGGTAGTGTAAATTGGACTTTTTTTTTTTCTAGTCAACCATGACAGCACAATTTGTTTGTTTCCAGGTTTCTTTTGGCCGTGTCACACTGGGTAGCCCTGCCCATTGTGAAAATATCTCATTGGTCCAAAATCCTGTCCCACAAAGCTGTATTTCAAACATCAAACATGTACTGGTTGGCTATGTTTGCATCACATCTAGGACTGCAACTAAGGATAATTTTGATAATCAATTAATCTTTGAATATTTATTTGATTAACCGATTAATCTAATTTAAACATTATATTTCCTGTGTTTTATTAAAATTAGATTTTTAAAAAGCAAAAATTATAAAGGGCATAAGGATTTGGTTCAATTTAAGGTACACAATTTGATACTCACAAAACTTTAAAGCCTGATTCATGAAAAGTTAAGTTTTTTTTTTTATTATTATTATTATTATTATTATTATTACTTTTAGGACCTATGCTAAACAATTTCTTTCATTTTACTTGTAAAAGTAAAAGCAAGTAGTACTGTTCATTAAAGTGCAAAACGATCCAAAATTATTTTAAATTAATATTGTAAGTTTTAAAATAGTATTTTCACTGATTACTAACTTTTTCTAAACTTTTTCACTGATTACATTCTAAACTATTTTTTCCCAAACAATACAGTTTAACGGTAGTGTATGCTTATCCAGTAATATTTGCCATAGTACAAATTTACTGGTGAACTCAGACATTACATGTGACATTATCAGGACTGTCAAATATCATGATCCTTAGCATTGTACAATATATTCAGCATTATATACAGTTTAATATAGTACAATCATCTGTAAACACCGTGCAGATTCACTCTCGTGCTGAAAAGTCACAACAGTTCTCATTTTATTACATGTGCTGACATGATAAGGAGAAAACATCTAAAACACTTAAATCTAACATCTAAACTCTTTGACTTCTAATACATCAGTGTGATATCCATGAAAGCTGCACAATTGATTACATTGAAACTGAAATCGCTGAATGATGTTGCATGATTACTAAACTGCAAAGCACAGTTTAATCTAAATAATTGCACTCCTTTCTCTATTACGATCGGTTTGATTGACGCAGATGTGCACATGTATACATTATAAAACAAAGAAAATAGCAGTAAAATATAAGTTCTGCTCTGGAGAGAAACAACTCTCAAGCACATCAAACCGCACTAGCACTCTTGTCAGTGCAACTGACGCAGCAGCCGGTCCACATTAAACTGTATGCTTATGATCTTCTTTGAAGTGTCTATAAAGTGCTCTTGTGCACTTCAAACGAGTTATCAAGCAAACATATTTTCACTAGGCTGTATAGTGACATCGCTGACGGAGCTTCTCTGTGCTCGCAGTACATATCCAACTAATCGATAGCCTAATGAAATTCAGTGTTGATGGTTTTTATTATCGATTTTAACGATTAGATGTTGTAGCTCTAGTCACATCACACAGCATTTTAGCTTTTTAAATGTGGACAGACACATTCCTTGTTGCTGAATAAAATGTTGTTCATCACCTGCTTTCCTCGGCCGGTAATGGCGAAATATAAGTTGCACTAGCAAATAGTTGAGTTTTGTGAATAAAGTGCAGTCTATAATGAGCCAAATGTATTTATTTATTTATGTATTTTTTCCCCAATTTGGAATGCCCAATTCCCAATTCGCTCTAAGTCCTCGTGGTGGCATAGTGACTCGCCTCATTCCGGGTGGCGGAGGACGAATCTCAGTTGTCTCCGCATCTTATCACGTGGCTTGTTGAGCGCGTTAACACGGAGACAGCAGAGACGGCGTGAAGCCACATGTGAATGCTTCACACTATTCTCCGCGGCATCCACGTGCCTCACTGAGAGCCCCTCCCCCCCCCAACACACACACACACGCACACACAATCCCTACCAGGCCTCCTGGTGCAACACGGAGCAACCTTTTGAAGTCTGTGGGAGGTGGATTATTTTAATGATATTTACATGCATTCATTATGAATTAGGTGGACCCTAGCTGGTACTCTAAGAGGTCCACAAAGCCCATTCTCTTTTGAAGGGGTTTGAGATTAGCATAAGACTAGTTTTCATTGTTTTTACTGCCAGGAAAGTCACTGCCATTTGCTCTCAAACCACACCTTGAATCTGTCAAAGCCTCTATGTCAGTCAATATAGTGGTTAAGCACTTATGTTTCTCGGCTAAATATAGTCCAGTGTCTGTTTAAATGAGTCTCGTATAAACAGTTAGAAAAGAAACAGCACAGATGAAGTAATAGTTCAAATTAGTTCATGTGCATCTTGTAGGGCCAAAGCCATTGCAGTTTGGCTTTTAAAAATACTATGTCACCACTAGAAATGAGTTGTTTTAGGCCGTTTCTTCAGAAACCACTAGATAACTCAATCAGGATGGCGATCTTTTGCCTACAGGCAGAGACCAACATGGAAATCTGCAGCATGGCATATGCTCATATTTGGATAGTGGTATTTTTATGTTGGCTGGCATCACACTGTTGACAAGCTGCTACCCTCTTGATTTTGATTTGATTTCGGAGGTTTGCTCAGCTGTTCTAGCAGATAGGCAAGCTTCTGTTCTCTAAGCACAAGTAAAGCCTGTAGATAAAACACAGAAACATGCCTAGTGCCAAAGAGAAAAACAGCCCAGAAACATCAATGGGATGTTTCAAGCATATAAACTTGCATCTGAAAGAGCATTTTTTTTAAAAACTTCTCCCATTACAGTTGTGTGACTTCCAGGGCAGCTATCTTTTGTTATGGAGCTGCTATGGTCATTCAAATCGAGAGATGGCACTTTGTATGCTTGTATAATTATTGCTGACTGTTTAAAAGGCCATTCTGTGATAGCATGTAATTTGCAACAGTGTTATTGTCTTGTCTATAAAGGTGAGTCGGACTGCATCCCAATTTGCATACACTAAAAGTATGTGCTTGGTGTTGAGAATACATAACTTAAAACTGTTTTAATATAATTTAATATATTTTGGTTTATTTTCTAATTCTCATATACTATTTTGAATCGAAAGTATGCAAACTGGGATGCATCCTTGGATTTGACAAAAGTAAAAGTTCACTTATCAACTGACACTTGTATTTCAGTTACAAAAAATAAGTTGAAAGTAGTTTCCTCTCTTCTTTTCTGCTTTAGAGTAGTTAAATGTCTGAAAGCTCGAAGTTGCATGTGTTTTTCCCATTTGGAAAAGGTGTTTGCGTGTGAGTTTGTGTGTTGGCATGGCTGTTATTCATGCGAATGCAGCATATCCATTACCTTCTCACTGCAGTGATTAAGCTGAATGGTCCAGTGTCGTGAGAGCAAAGTAAAACCATTTCAGTCGGATTTCACATTCTTCTTTCCACCACATAATCACAACTCTGTTCCATCAGCTAGAATTAAATGACAGCAAACTCTGATCTGAAAGTAATTAAGAGGAGATACATTTGGGTTTCAAGCACAAGCATTTTCTTGCACCTTCTAAAACTAGGCCACTAGTACCATTGGCATTCCTTGCATCTGTGTGGGTAGACAGGGCTCTTGTACGGTGCTCAGAGTGGCATGTGGTGTGTGCCCTGGCCAAAGTCCTGTGAAGCACTGTAAGATTTGACACTGTGATGGCTCAGTGTGGACAGAGCAGTGAACGGCTTCAACCACAAAGTCTTGGCTATTAAAAATAAATAATAATTTAAAAAAAGCAATCCAATCCTCAACATTCTCGGCATCTGGCTGGGTAATCATTTCTCCCTCAGTGGGAATAATCAGCATACACAAATATGCAAACAGCCTTTGCGGAAATAAAGTCATCCTACCCCCCATACACACTCAGAAACTCTAAAGACCTCTGACATCTCAGCCTGTCCTTTGCTCTATAAAACTGTCCATGTGATCCTAAACCTTTCTAAATCTTTGTTGAAATACTTTCTCTTGTCCCAGCTTACACAGCAACATTGGCTTAACCAATGATGTGAGTTTGGGTTGGGACTGTCTGTTTATCTGACCAATCTAAGACAGGGGAGTGTTCAAGGAAACCTGATTGATAACAATCACTAGTTTGGCAATGCTAGTGGCACGTAAATTACACACTTCATCTTGCTTTATGAGCCTGCAATTAAAATGAAACTGTCACAACCAATAAACTGTGTGAGATGTTCTTATAGCTGATTGTTCTCGAGTGACTTGGCTTCTGTACAGGCACATTCAGTGGAGCACAGAGAGAGCGAGGTCTCTAGTGAGGGAATGGAAAGGGGGATTAGCCCTCGAGACAGTCTTTGTCTATGGAAACCTTGCATTTATGAATGGCTTACTCACTATTTAGCTGTGCCATATGGTTTGATTTATACTAGTTCTTGGCTACATAAATAGGGACTCTTGTTTGCAATAAAGATACCCACGAAAACAACCTTGTCGTGGTGGAGAGAATTTTTTACTATTGTACTTTTAAAATAAAGAATTTCAAGCTGGACATTGAATATGGAGACAGACCATTTTAAAGTGAAAACTGTCAGAATTTACTTACCCGCATGCCATTCCAAACCCAAATGTCTTCCTTTCTTACTTTTTTTTTTCTCTGTGGAACACAAGGAGGTTTTATGCAGTCTGACAGCCTCAGTCACCATTCAATTTCATTGAATGGTTAATTGAGGCTAACATTCTTACATAACATTTTCAAGAATGTTTACGCTTCTCTTTATTTCTATACACTTAAATTCAGTCTGAACTGAGGCTGTCAGTTCTCAACATTCTGATTCTGCCTAGCATCTCCTTTCTGTGTCCCATGGAAGAAAGCAATTCATTAGGGTTTGGAACAACATGAGGGTGAGTAAATGAAGACAATTTTCATTTTTGGATGAACTATCCCTTTAATATCAAGATTTTCAAGTGATTTAGCAGTTATCATCTGCCTTGGCATTTTCGTCTTTCTTGACGAAAGATTGACAGAAACTAGACTAGGCCAGATGTGGGCTAGATATTTTAAAACCCAGAGTGGCTGGGAAGGAGAATGTGTTAGGTTATGATATTCTGATCCTAATCATATGGCCTCTTCCTCAGGAACTCCTCTATCCTTACCTGTGGAGCCTGTGAGTTCAACAACCCCTGTTTTGAAGAGCCTTCTGAGAGCCCAGGTGCTTGAGGTTTGGGTTAACCACCCCACATTACCAAGTGGTTCAAAGGGGGTTCAGGGCACATAAAAAGCACGTGGTCTGGGCCTTCACCACAAGCAGCAGTGGCGGCTGTTTGCTTGCCAAAAACCTCTGGTCCACTGTCTCTGATAGCAGTACATGGTAGAAAACAAGGGGGGGGGGGGGGGGGTCATGGCGAAATCATAAAAGTACAGTTTTTGGATCGCATTGATGGACCCTGGTCCTGTCATCCAGTTAATCTGAAAATTGTCCCTCTTTCACGGGGAGGGGGTTATTATTTGGCAGCTGTGTGTCAGGCTGAAAAGTCCAATAGTGGCCTTTTTGTTTAGCTCCTTTGAACCTTCAAGACCTTTTTTCTTAATAAATCCCAAATATTATTCCCCCAGCTTAGCTCTGATTAGTACAGTAGAGGCTAATTTACTGGGTCATTTACTCTAATCCCTAAAAAACAATAAGGGCTGAAAGACGATGCTTGCACTGGTGCTTCTCTGTGGCCCAGAAGAAAGCTTTCTTGTGTTCCTCTACTATGCAAGCCTACAAAGGCATGGCTCTCAACAGATGTGCACATCGGGTCTGGGTAAAGAGCACGAAATTAAAGACTTCCAATGATCTTGACCACAATCAAGCTTCAAGTTGCCGTAGCTTGAGAACAACCATTGCTTTGGCCAGGACCAAACTCGTAACATCACGCTTTCCAGGTTACACCATCATTCCATCATTATATGTTTTACCCCTGAAAGAGTTTATCCAATACAAAGTACGTATTTCCCACCAAAATCACTTTTATTATTGATTTCCAAAATGATTTAAGAAAAATTTAATTCAGATCAACTAAGAGGTTAAGTTTTGGCTGGTGCGAGCAACCAATCAGCGTCATTAGTCACATGATTAGTCACATGACATTTGTTGCTCAGGTGACTGGCTCATTAAACCTGGCAACAAAACTAAACGGATAGTTTCTTGAGATTGGCAGTGAATGACTCATTTTATTTTGTAACTATTAACTCATGGACACCATAAATCCATGCTATTTGTCAAGCTTTATCTGTGTGTTCCTCTGTTCTTTCCACTTCATTTGTAGCCCTTTTCATAAATTACAGTCCACAGGATTTTTGACTTGCTCGTTCATTGCAGGCTTTGGAGTTTGCCTACTCTTTTAGGCCTTTCCAGAGACAAATGCATTGGCCCAGGCAATTCACTGAGATCTGCAGACATATGCACAGTCCGTCAGTACAACCGGATGACATTTTAAATAGTTTCAAAATAGACATTTAAATCAAGCTAATTGAAATTGTGGTACTTTTTGTTCTGTTTGAATGGGCAGTGTTCTTTAAAAGCACATTAGTCTGAAAAACAGTTTCTGTAAAGCCAGAGGAAGTCAGCAGGTTTTCAGCGGAAGGCTTCAGACACAAACATCACATTATTATCTCTGCATACTGGCCCAGTGCTGTTTCAGTGTGAGAGTTATGGTCATGCGGAAGCTTTGTTTCTCATTACTCATGAAAATAGTGGATGGAGGATTGCAGGTCTGTTTTTCTTAGGCAAAGGGTCAGCGGAGGACTCATACTACGTCAGAGAATGGCAAAGTAGTGGTTTCTGTTCTTGCCAGTGCCAAAGACTGGAACGCATTTTCACAGTAATGAGGGTAATTAAAATAAAATTATAATTCACGACCCTTTTCCCTCCAGGGAAGAAAATAGGAGAGGTATTTTGAGTTGACTGCATTCTAAAATTACAGTGCTAGAATGAGGGTGAATGTGTCATCATTGAGGGCAGAGACAGTTCAATTTAGGGTTGCTTGAGGAACACATGATTGAGCTCAATATGGATTTAAAGGACTAGTTCACCCAAAAATTAAAATGCTGTTCATTATTAACTCATCCTCATGTTGTTCCAAACCTGTATGACCTTTTTCTTCCATGGAAGACAAAAGGATATATTTTGTCACTATTCATTTTCAATGTCTCCATTTGTGTTCCATGGAAGAAAGTCATACAGGTTTGGAATGATGTGAGGTTGAGTAAATGATGACTGAACCATCTCTATTAATGTTAGCTTCAAATTGCTGGAGGCACATCACACAATAGTTCTTATTGTAGATGTATGATAAGGTCAATGCAAGGATTCATTTAGAACTTTAAATTGAATACTGATGGAAAAATGTAAATCTAATTTGCATGAAGACACAAAATGGATGCCTGAAAGGAAAGTATATTTCTGCATGTGTCTGCTTTGCATATTTTAGTGCATTTTAGGTTGAAACTCATATCTATTTTTATATTATTTTGGGTGTGTTTTTAATGGATAGTTCACCACAAAATAAGTTGTGGCTGAGGCTGTCATTCTGCCTAACAACTCCTTTTGTGTTCCATGGATGAAATAATGTCATATGGTTTTGAACAACATCAAGGTTCACATTGTGAAATGGTGACAATTGTCATTTTTGGGCTAACTATCCATTTAATAACTTTTTTGAGAGCTCTGGAAGTCATAATGTGTGTGCGTGTGTGCTTGTAGTCTTAATGAGTGGACCCTGCCATGCTCTGCACCAGGGGTTTGTCCAAACAGCGCCAGTGTTTGCAAAGTGCTGTCAGAATGACTGGACTAGCTAGCCCTCATGCTGCCTTTCTGAAACCCACTCCATCCAAAAAAGCACTTAGAACCCCATCTGAGAGACAGCCCATCAGCTATACATTGATGGAGGACAACAAGCACAAATGCTTTTCCATTCAACAGAATCTTTGAGTCCCCTCTTATCAGACTTCACATTAGCTCCCAACCCATTTGACTTTCTTCTGTGGAACACAAAAGCAGATGTTAGGCAGAATGAAAGCCTCAGTCACCATTCATTTTCATTGTCTCCTTTTGTTCTCCTTTTTTCAGAAGAAAGTCATACATGTTTGGACAATATGAATTTTCATTTTGGGGATGAACTATCCCTTTAACTTTGTTCTTTTGAAAAGATTCCTCTTCCTTATTATTTGATTTTGATTCAGGTCACTGGTGCTTAAGGGATTTTCCACTGGTCAAATGGAGTATGGTTAGTTTGAATGTGTGTGCATTGGCCTTGAGTCGATACTCTAAAACCAGTGCTGATTCTGATTTACTCATTTATTCATTGACTCTCACTTTTCTTTTTGTTAAAAAAGTTGAATGACTATTCGGAGTCCAGTTTGGTCATTCTCGTTGCCAAGGAAAAGTATCAAGACAAATGAATGGCATAAGATGGGGCTCAGGTGCATAAATGCCAGTATTGTTTAACAGTTCATTGATCTGAGACAAAGATCAGCATGAGGCCAAAGGCAATATGGTCCTCATAAGGTTTATACAATAAACTACGCTGAGAAATTGGACGGATAAATCAATCAAACCCACTTTCATGCATGCTGCCAAACAGTAGGTAAATTAAAATGTGTGAACTCTGAAGTCTTTTTCTTTAGTACAAATGTGTGAGGTACACAAAGGCAACACGAAATCTAAACTGACCTTATTTACATTCTTAAAAGGTTAGTTCACCAAAAAAATGAACATTCTCATCATTTACTCATTTACTATGACTTTCTTTCTTCAGCAGAACACAAACGAAGATTTTTAGAAGAATATTTCAGCTCTGTAGGTCCATACAATACAAGTGGATGGTGATTAGCACTTTGGAGTCGTATGGATTGCTTTTACTATAATTGTCTGTGCTTTTTGGAGCTTTAAAGTGCTAATCACCATCCACTTGCATTGTATGGATCTACAGAGCTGAAATATTCTTCTAAAAATCTTTGTGTTCTGCTGAAGAAAGAAAGTCATACACATTTGGGATGGCAGTAGGGTGTGTAAATGATGAGAGAATTTTCATTATTGGGTGAACTATCCCTTTAATGCACTGAATGTCTTCATAATCTTTCATCAAAAATTATGCTATTCTTCTAAAATGACTTTCCTTTCTTCGTTGACGTCACGGCCAGGCAGGGTTGAATATTCACAAAGAGAATATCATGGAAGTAAAATGGGTTGCAAATGGCAATTCACATTGACTTTGAACTCAAGGCTGAGTTTGGCTTTTAGAAAATTTAAAGGAATAGTTCACCCAAAAATGTTTTTTTTTCTTCATTTCCTCACCCTCATGTCGTTCCAAAAATCCGCATGACTTATGTGGAACACAAAAGGAAAAAATTTAATATCACAGTCCATCTGTTCAGTACAGTGGCAGTGGATGGTGATTGCATCTTTTATGAAGCTTGAAAGTGAAAGTATCATAAAAGTAGTCCATGCGACTTGTGCATTATATTTTGAGTCTTCTGTAAGCATACGATATTAGTCATTTTTTTAGTGCAAATCTTGGCATCCGATGTGGATTCATGAGTGCTATGAGAGAAGCGCGCTCACTCCAGAACTTGCATTGTTTGATGTTAAATGCAACATCTTGGTGAGCACCAGTACATTATGACAAAATGTGTGTGTGTGTGTGTGTGTGTGTGTGTGTGTGTGTGTGTGTGTGTCTGTGTGTGTGTCTGTGTGTCTGTGTGTGTGTGTGTGTGTGTGTGTGTGTGTGTGTTCTTTTTTTAGCATGTCTGTGGAAAAATTAAAATGTATACAACTACACAAGATCTCAATGAGTCACTTTTGGCCTGCCATCTTTACTGTCGTTTTTACCCCTCCTTGACACACAGAGCAACTGTGGGATTGGTTAAAGGGGTAAGTGTAAATCTGTGACTGGTGACCGCAGCACAAGGGTTAATGTAGCGGAACCCTCTCCCCCCTGTACTGCCTCTGCTGGCTTCGTAATTCCCACCGGGTGTCCACTAGGGGTCACAAGCTCTGGGCCCTCTGAGTGACAACCCTGCCATAAAATGTGATTGGCTGGGTGTGGGCTTGTGCAGCCCCTAATAGCCAATAGCAAAGCCTCAGTAGCATTGAAGGAGTGTGACTGATTAGAGAGAAAGAGCTGGGTTGTATGCACACACGGAGGGAAAATGTGCTGCACTACTGCTGGCCTTTTGACTTTAAAGTGTCTGGACATACAAGTGTAGGTCTGTGTGACTGAAGTTACAGTTTTTGGAAGTATGACACCACGTTACCGTGGGCTGCTCGGCTGAGAGCAGTACAGGTTGGGTTTAGAGGATTTGTGTTGTGTTTTAATGTTCATTAAGTATTTGAAGTAAGTTTGCAGTTTTGTTTTAAAAAAATTATTTGGTTAGTTTCCAAAAGTGTCTTTGTTTGCATGTGCCTATTGGCTGGAGCACATCCATGCTGCATGATGGAAGGTTAAAGAATAGCTAAAAAAAAAAAAAAAGCCTTGCTATTTATTCACCATGTCATTCCAAACCTGAATTTCTTTGTAGAAATTTTTAGGAATGTTGACATTGCTCTTATTCACTGACATAATGAAAGCTCCATTCAGTGAAAGTGAATGGTGACAGAGGCTGACATTCTGCCTAACATCCCTATTTGCGTTCCATGAAAGAAAGTCAAAAGGGTTTGGAACAACATGAGGGTGAGTAAATAATGTCATTTTAATATCCTTTAAAACATGTTGACATTGCTGTAAGAGGGTATTATATTAATGTAAGCTTTAAGTGCAAGTATTGCGATTTTTCTATGGTCTGTTCCCGTGCTTGTGAACGATATGAAGCTTAAAAGCTGATGTAAATGATTTATTAGAAGTTTCAGACAAGGATCTGGAATTGTGATTTACTTGTCTCACAGAGGTCCAATTTCTGTTAACCAAAGTAACATTTGTTTTCACCTCTTTAGAAATCCCACCCACAAATTTTCAGTCATTAATGCTTTAACATATTTTCTCCCTTCTCCAAACAGATTACCTTGTGAAGACTTGAGCCTTCTGAGTGTTCTTGTGCCCCTGTTTGCGATCTAATCATGCAGCTGGTGTGCCTGGCCTGGATGATGGCCCTGGCCACCCCACTGGTTTGCTATGGCTTCACCACCCGCAGTCAGGGCCTGCGTGGGCGGGTTCAGGGCGACCGGCGGAACATCAGACCCAACATCATACTCATCATGACAGATGACCAGGACGTGGAGCTTGGTGAGCATACCAGATCATCATTAATGGCCCATCTGTTCTGCAGGCAAATAAGATGAAGACCCCATTTGTCAGCACTCGGCACGCAATAGTTATGAATTGGCAAGTAGTCTGGAAAAGTTGCTTTAGAGATCATCACAAATGGCAATGCTGCCCAGAGAAAGATGAGCCCTTACTGATTCAGATGTGTGCGTTTGTACCGTCTTCAATTAAATAGTTGAAGATTAAAGATTTTTTGAAAAAAAAAAAAAAAAATGTTTTGTTTGAAAGAGTATAAAATTAATAACTACACTGTTGAAATAGAACATTTTAAAGCAGCCTAAGGTGGTTTGCTGGTCTTAACTGTTTATGTAGGTTTAGATGGTCTCCTGGCCTGGTCTAGCTGGTGTTCAGCTGGTCTAGCTGGTCTCTCAGCCTGGCTAAGATGGTTTTTAGCTGGTCAGTCATCTGGTCTCCCAACCTGACCTGCTGACAAGTCACCAAAAACTCTAAAACGATCTAAGGTAACGATCTTGCTGCTGGAAGAGGTGTTGGTGAGACAGTAGGGGGTGCTCACCCTGCAATCTGTGTGGGTCCTAATGCCCCAATATAGTGATAGGGATATCTAGAAAAGGTACCGTCCTTTGGATGAAACTGAGGTTCTAACTCTCTGTGTCCCCCTGTGTCTCTGTCATTAAAAATCCCAGGGCACTTCTCGTAAAGAGTAGGGATGTAACCCCAGTGTCCTGACAAAATTACCCCATTGGTCCTATCAATCATGGCCTCCTAATAATCCCCAACCATAAATTGGCTCTATCACTCTATTCTCTCCTCTCCACCAATAGTTGGTGTGTGTTAAATGTACTAGTGCACTATGGCTGTTGTTGCATCATTTATGTGGATGCTGCTCACGGGTGGTGTTTGAGGAGAGTCCCCTGTTCCCTATGTAAAGTGCTTTGAGTGTGGTTTCAGAAAAGCGCTATAAGTGTGTTTGTTCGTTCGTTCATTCATTCCAAAACCTTCCAAAACCATCAAAACAGACCAACCTAACCAGATTGTCCAGGGTAGAAGGCTGAAAATTCCCCCAAGACTCTCTAAAACTTTAAAAACAGACCAGCTTAACAAGTTTGGCCAGGCTTGGAAGCTGATAATTGCCCAAACACCTTCTAAAACCATCAAACCAGACCAGTCTAACAAGTTTGGCCAGTCTTGGAGGCTGATAAGTGCCCAAAAACCTTCTAAAACCACCAAAACAAACCAGCCTAACCAGATTGGCCAGGCTTGGATGCTGACAAGTTCCCAAAAACCCTCTAAAACCATCAAAACAAACCAACCTAACCAGATTTTCCAGGGTTGAAGGCAGATAAGTACCACAAAACTCTCTATAACTATCAAAACAGACCAGCCTAACCATATTGGCAAGGCTTGAAGGCTGACAAGTGCCCAAAACACTCTAAAACCATCAAAACAAACTGGCCTAACTTGGTTGGTCTGCCTTGGAGGCTGACAAGTACCCCAAAACTTTTAAAACTTATCGAAACAGACCAGCCTAACCAGATTATCCAGGTTTGAAGGCTGACAAGTCCCCCAAAACCCTCTAAAACCATCAAAACAAACCGGCCTAACTTGACTAGCCTGGCTTTGAGGCTGAGAAGTGCCCAAAAACCCTCTAAAATCATCAAAACAGACCACTTAACCAGCTTGGCCAGGCTGGGAGTCATCTGACCACATTGGGCTGGTTTAAGCTGTTTTTTTCAGCATGGTGTTATACCCTGATAAAAAATTCAGTTTAACCAGCATGCAATTCCTATGCTGGTCTAAGCTGGTTAATGCTGATTAGTGCTGGTTTGGTGCTGGTCTAGCAGGTGAAACAGCATAACCATGCTTTTCACCAGCAGAACCCAGCTGGTAGAGTTGTTTGGCCAGCATGGTCTTAGCTAGTTTAGCTAATTAAAAAGCCTGGAAGAGTCACCAGCACACCAGCATGCCATGCTGGGGGACCAGCACACAAAACAACTTAAGCTGATGACCAGCAATGCTGGATTTCTTAGCAGGGTTGGGTTACAAATGTATTTCTTATCCATTTACACTATAGCTTGTCATTCTTCTTTTAATTTTTTTTTAGCTTGAACCATTCATTATTAACTCAACCCTGACAAGAAAAATGCTTTTAGCCTTCTCGCACTTCAGTCCAGTGTCCTGGGAGCATTAGCATGCTTGTTGTTATAAGCCTTCTTGATCTGCCACCCAAGGCCTTCGGTTCATTTCTGTCCCATTACAGCTATGTCAGACACACATTGCAAGCTTAACTGTTGTCACTGGATCAAGTTCCTACCTCTGAGAGCATAACATTCAATAGGTCTCAATCTCAGACTGTCATCACAGGTTTGACTGATTTCCTGCCTTAATATTTAATGGCTTCACTCAAACATCTAAAAGGCTGAAGGCCTTAGTCCTGCAACCACAGCCAATCATTGGATTGCCATACAAGCTGCAGGAAGCCTTCTTCACATATAACTCTTACATTGGCTTCTTCAGACTGCATGATGTATTTTAAGAACGATAAGAGGTTTGAATATAGAGTTCTTGTACTGGTAGAGCATGGTGCTAGCAATGCAATGATCATGGGTATGATTCTCAGGGAACACAAGTGTATCTTGAATGCAAGTTGTTTTGAATAAAAGCATCTGCCAAATGCAAAAATGTCCATATAAAAGTCAACAGACTTTTTAAACTGTTTCAGTAGAGCTTGGTACTGAAATTGCACTTGTCTTGCTTGGTGCTGCAGGTTCACTACAGGTGATGAACAAAACTCGTAAGATCATGGAGGACGGTGGTACCTCATTCACCAATGCGTTTGTGACTACGCCCATGTGCTGTCCATCACGATCATCCATGTTGACGGGGAAGTACGTTCACAACCACAATACATACACCAACAACGAGAACTGTTCTTCGCCTTCCTGGCAAGCTCAGCATGAGCCACGTACCTTTGCTGTTTATCTCAACAATACTGGATACAGAACAGGTAAGAGATTTTGATTTAGATAAGTATACTGTAAACTCAAATGAGTGATTGAAATTTGAACCTAATGACCCATTCTGATATGCTTGATTTATGAATATTATGTAAATCTTTGTTCTAATATGCTTCTCTGTTGTTCTTTTGGATGTGATCCTTAAGCTTATCTTTTTAGATCTTCCAAAGCTACAAATACTACACAATTACAGTTTTGTGTTGGTAAAATTCTGTAGACATCACTTGACGAGTGCAGTTTTCTGTCCTATGTTGACATATTCCCATTTCAAAGGGTTAGTCTCTTTTTTTGTTTTGTTTTTTAAATCAGCAATGGAATTTAGTCAAATCCCAGCCATGAACCACTATTTGCTACTTGATTTGTAGTTTGGTTGCAGGTGGTATTAGGGGGAGGGATATTCTCGTTCTAAAAAGCCGTTGATTGGACAAAAATCTGTGTAGTGCAAGAGGAGTCATTAATGTTTTTGGTCTGTTTCCCTGTCAATTTTAAATGTGTATGTCTGCTAAGAGTTAATTTTATCAACTTTTTGTAGTACACTTGCATGTAGATAGGTTCAAAGCTAAAAGACATGGACTGAAAGCCACACAACTCCAGTTTTGATTTTATAGGTTCATTAAGGTGTTGAATTAATTTTGTATTTCCACTGGACTGTTGCTTTAAATTTGTTCCTTGAGGTTAAATAAAGGTTTTACAGCCATCTTCAATCTTACTGTCTGGTTTGTGAAAGCTAAACATGGTGCTGCCAGCCCTGTTTTGTGTGTCTAGAGTTACAGCACATTCTGACCCTGAATACAGGGGTTCTTGCCACAGCTTGTGGTTTATTTCAGCTGATGTGTTAGTCTACAATTAACTCTCTGGGGCAGACTGGCTGCTTGCCTGGCTCTTGGAACATGTTTTAGCTCAGTGGAAAAAAGATGCAACCTGAACCCAATGCTGAAATGGACATTTACAGGTGCTACTGAAAAGCAATGTTTTGAGGTGACGATAATATTAGTCTTTCTGCTACCTCGCTGAACATAGAATCAAGTTTATATGTTGTTTGTTTTTGTCCCACAGCTTTCTTTGGGAAGTACCTCAATGAGTACAACGGCAGCTACATCCCACCTGGGTGGCGTGAATGGGTGGGGCTGATCAAAAATTCCCGTTTCTATAATTACACTGTCTGTCGGAATGGGAACAAGGAAAAGCATGGAGCGGATTATGCCAAGGTATGTGCGTTCTGGTCACGCAAGTTCACAGCACTGTCATCATGCCAAAGTTTCCTTTTTTAAACTCTGTTTTCAGTTTAAACTCAATTGTAAGGTCTGTTCTCAACTAATTTCAGGCCTCTAATTGCATATAAAACCTGTGTTGGATGATGCCACATGGAATGTGATGATATTAAAGGGGGTATGTCTTCTGTATCATCAGTAGTTGGTTACACCAAATAAGACTTGGTAGACAATAAAGAGATGTTGGGGGAAAGTTGTTGTTTTTTTTTGTTTGTTTTTTGTTTTGTTTTTTGCAAACCGCTGATTTGAAAGGGTGGACATGGACTTTGTTCGGAAAAGAATATTACCATACTATAACTATTTCTGCAGTGTATATAGTATGTATACTGTGCTTAGTATGCACATTTACTGTATTTGTAGAATACACGGATGACCGGCTACATTGGCTTAAATGTGCACAATACTACAGTGCGTGCTGTGTACTCTATCCAACAATGCAGTATGTTTTTGTTTTTTTTCTCTTTCATGACTAATTTTATAATGTCTTTTGGCATTTCAAGTTAAAAATTCATTAAAAAACATGCTTTGTTTTCATAAATTGGATGCCACTTACTGAATTAAGCATGCAAAGTAACATGACAACAATGTAACATTTAAACATTTATTGTTGCATTATGCATTCTGTTACACATACTGTAAAAAATTTTTTTTAAAAAAATGATGCAGTATATACTGTGCAGTATTCAGTTACTGGTAAGCTAGTATTCCATTCCGAACATAGCAATGGTTCACAGTATCTGGTATCTATCTGTGAAAAAATAGTGAGGGTGAAAAAAAACTCACTACATTTGCCATCTTTGTGATAAAAATGTGATAAATGATAAAATTTGGTTTCAAACTGTTTAATCTGACATGGCTATCTTCAATCTCCACAGTGTGTTTTAGAGCTGCTGTCAAAATACATTTTTGGCTTCCCTCATTGCTGTCTCCCAGGTAGCATGTTTTTGGGGAATGTGAATTTTGTGCAGAGGTTTCATGGTTTGGGCACACATTGGCCTGATATTGTTTTTTTTTTTTACCAGGTAGTCTAAGGAATAAGTAAATAAATGTTTGGACTGGCACTTGGATGTCAATAACCCACTTGTTGAATTGGATGAAGGTGTTGTTACCCACAAGTGGAGATGTACAAGAGGCTGAAGGCTTCTCTATTGAGGGCTGGAGAAATCATGTGGCTAGATGTTCAAGTGGTTCCAGGAAACCCTTAGGAACACTGTAATAAGTTCCCATTTAAAGGTTGAAACTTGCTAATAAAGCTTTAATATGTCTTAATGCATAGGCTAACCTATGCAGTGCTTTGGAAAAGAGAAAAGTAAAGAATATCTTAAGCTGACATGTTGCTCCAAATTTTGTATAGCCAAAATGTCCCTGCAGTGATTCTCATTATTGAAGAATACCACACATTTTAAATGAGCTGTAGCCTCCGTTTAGTCAACAAGTGAATTGATAAAAATTTGACTCATCTTTGTTGAATAGTTTTAGAACAGTTTGTGCCTTAAGTCAGTCCAAGCAAAACAATTTTTAGATCCATTCTCAAATATGTTAGTCAGGGAAGGCACATTCAGATGTTACGAACAGTGCTCTTTCACTCACTTCTGGACACTAAGATGATGCTGAATAGATTTCCAAAATACTCAAAACAGATGCTGGGACAATTAGAGGAACAAAAGAGATGTTGTTGAAATGAAGCATTTGCTGGAATGCTGAGGAGCATAGTCCACTGCACAAGTCTCTGTACAATAGCCTTCATAAGACTTTCACTCCCACAGATGCCAGTAGCTGATGTTTTAGCAATGGGGAGAGTCAGGGGGGGTTAGAGGCTTTCCCACAACCAGGCCGAGCCAGGAGCGCTGCCATCAAGGGGCTTATAGCTTCAGTACCACGTGATTTTTACCCCTAAACCCTCAGAGTTTGTGCACATTCCTGCTGAGCCTCATAGCAGTAAGATTGAGACCTTGCTGTTTTCATAACGCCAACTCTATGGAGGGCTACGACCCTCTCTTACTATTGAGTGAAGGTGTCAACACACTTGACATCTTCATTACTGGTTTGCACAAGCACAACATGGTTCTTTAAACAAACATATGAGCTCTGTCACCTGATCCTAGTACTAGAGAATCTTAATTTTGTGTGGATAAATTCATTTGTTCACTGTTTGGTTGTCTTGACAAAGCCAACATACTGTTATTCTACAAACTTGGGTTAGGGTTTTCCTGAGCAACCACTGGGTGGTGCCATTATGATTCTAATTGCCTGTTTTCTGTTTCTGGTCTCAAGATGCAATGTAAAAACTACTGAGAGCGATCCAGACAGAGAACAACAACCATTTAAGTGTTATTTGGAGTTAAAATGAATTTCAGGCTCAGCTTGTGCAGTTTTTGGCTGTCATAGCACTCAAAGTAGTTAATGATATAAACGTAGCTAACCTCGGACCAACGCTTCATGACATCTACACACTCAGGTGAGGCACTGTGAAGTGCAAGTGAAGTATCAGAAATATAGAGCCACATTTTGCCAATTTTTACAAATGTAATACATTACATTACCCGCTAAAAATATACTGTACGCTGATGGAAGTGAAAACACTGGAGAAAATTGAAAACAGGTGAACCGTGGAACACTTCCTTCAGGAAAAAGGTGGATAGACTTGCACTTATGGAATGTTCAAGCAGACAAAGACTCTTCAAACTCCAACTGTCAAAAAATTAAACACTGAAATGTAAACAAACCCACTCAGAAGGCCTTTAGGTCACATTCACACTAATACTTTTTTTGTTGAAAATGCATTAATTTAGCTACATTTACTGCTCTTATCCACACTGGAACGACACTGAAAACAAAGACTTTTGTAAACGCTTTACATAACAGCATACTTATGATGTTTGAAAATTGAGTTTTTAAACTTAAACTGATTTTGCCTCTTATCCTTGCACCCGGTCTACAACAGACACAAGCGGCGCGACGCAACAAAAGCAAATCACTCCCATTAAAATCAATGATGCGGTCTACGCTTGGTGTGTAAGTTGCATTGTGCTGACAGTAAATGGATGCCCTGTTGTATTTTGTGCTGCACGTGCTGGCGCTACTCCTGCCAAAAAGAAATATAAATGGTTTAGAACGTTTGCTTTGACGAGTCCAACGTAGGCAGCCTCAAGGCGTTGTGACGCGACATCAAACTTACTGGTACCCAGACTACTCTGGACGTGACCTTAATCAACTGTCTCTCTATCTGTCTAGCTATCTATCTATCTGATGGTTTATCTGTCTATCTAGCTAGCTTGGTAGATAACTAGCTGTGTGTCTTACTGTAAGGTCTGTTAAACCTTCAGATCTCAAGCTTTTAAAACTTTCAAGCCAGGCTTTGTCAAGCCAACGTCAAAGTTTGTCAAACTTCACTAATCTACCTTAACTTGTTTTATTTATTCAAGCTGTGAAATAAACTGTATGCAGCAGTTTCTTACTTGTAAAGTACTGCTTGCATCAGTCAGTATGACTTGGTGTAGGTAGAATGAGATGTTTCATTTATGACATAAATTTGTAGGCTAATTCACCATTGGCTCCCTCTGGATTTTCCGATGGGTTTTTAGAACAGCGTAGTTTTCCATTTATGAATAAAATAAGGTCTGTGGTTAACATTACTTCAAGAGACTTTCACATATCATTCCATAAAAATTACACAGTCTGACCTTAAAGGAATAGTTCACCCTAAAATGAAAATTTGCTGATAATTTACTCACCCTCAGGCCATCAAAGATGTATCTGAGTTCTTTCTTCATCAAAACAGAATTTAAGATTTTTAGGATTTCATTTCAGGCCTCCTCCTTTAAACAATTCAAATGAATGTACTCTATTTTTTTGATGGTCCAAAATGCATATTTAGGGTGCATCAAAATAATCCACACGACTCCAGTTGACAAATAAAGTTCTTCTGAACCCAAAGGATTGATTATTTTTAGGTTGTTATTATTTTTAGAAACAAAACAATACTTTATATACTTTTTTTTTTTTTCTCCCAATTTGGAATGCCCAGTTCCAAATGTGCTTTTAAGTCCTCGTGGTCGTGTAGTGATTCGCCTCAGTCCGGGTGGTGGAGGACGAATCCCAGTTGCCTCTGCGTCTGAGACCATCAACCCACGCATCTTATCACGTGGCTTGTTGAGCGTGTTGCCACAGAGACATAGCGTGTGTGGAGGCTTCACGCCATCCACCGCGGCAACCACGCTCAACTCACCACGTGCCCCACTGAGAATGAACCACATTATAGCGACCACGAGGAGTTTACCCCATGTGACTCTACCCTCCCTAGCAACCGGGCCAATTTGGTTGCTTAGGAGACCTGGCTGGAGTCACTCAGCACGCCCTGGGATTCGAACAAGCGAGCTAGCGAACTCCAGGGGTGGTAGCCAGTGTATTTTTCCACGTACATCTCTGTGATGCGCGCTCATGAGAGGGATGACGTAAGCTCATTGGTAAGTCACGCATCACGTGGAGGAGGCAGGAATTTGTCATTGTTTACAAGAGAAACTTGCACAGACCAAGTGCAGTTCACAAACCAAAACAGTCCAAAACAATTTCAAACACAGAAGAACTTTATTTGTCGACTGAGTCGTGTGGATTATTTTGATGCACCCTAAATATGCAGTTTGGACCGTCAAAAAAATGGAGTGCATTCAATTGTTTAGAGGATGAGGCCTGAAATGAAATCCTAAAAATCTTAAATTCTCTTTTGATGAAGAAAGAAACTCAGATACATATTGGATGGCCTGAGGGTGAGTAAATTATCAGCAAATTTTCATTTTTGGGTGAACTATTCCTTTAAGTATACATTTTTGAAGCCATTGTATGCTTTTGCTAAGTTGCTAACAAATTGCTGCTTAATTAACTGTCATTTGTCAGGAAACAATAAAATATACATTTATGTTTAGAACATAAACAGAACAACTCAATAAAGCTAGTGCTGAATATTTCAATATAAACACTACTAGCATTCTTGATACATTATTGTATCAGGGTAAGTAACTTACATTGTAGAACAAAATGTTAAAGTCTCTTCAAGTAATGATAACCACAAAAAAATAAAAATAAAAATACAAAAAAAAACAATTATCCAATACCACTGTTCTAGAATCTCTTTGGAAATTCAAGAGGGAACCCATTTCTTGAAAATGCTTACTCATAGATTTTGGGACTGCAACCTAAACACTTCTATTCAGTTTATGGATTTATTTCTTTGGTCAATTCTAGGACTACTTCACTGATTTGATCACCAACAACAGTATCGACTACTTCAGAATGTCCAAGCGCATGTACCCGCATCGGCCGGTGATGATGGTAATCAGCCATGCAGCGCCTCACGGCCCAGAGGATTCAGCACCCCAGTACTCCGAGTTCTTCCCAAATGCTTCCCAGCACATGTAAGTGTCATTTAGTTCCAAATCCTCTCGAAATAGGCACTGGCGTTGGAATTGTTGAGTCTAGATATTTTTATTTTTCTGTATGTATTTATAATATGATATTCCAAGGCACACAAGAGCCCATATTCCAAAAGAACAGTAGCATTCCAAGCAGATAATTTCCCTATACATTTTAAACCATTAAAATTTGTCTCACAGGTATATATAAGTTTGAGTTCTAGGAATTTTTGTGGCCTCATATATTTGGATACTCCATTAAAATTAGACTCTTAAGAGATGACAGTGCCCTGAAATGCATTTCACACATGATTCTACCACTTTGAAATTTAAATTATTTATAATGTAAGTACATTTCTGGCATATGCCAAGCACGATGATGGAGGATGAGATTTTTATGGACCCCATTCTGGTGCCAAGACCTTGATGGGTTCACTGCACTATCAAATCCATGGCTAGGATCCTATTCCACACAGTGTTGTGGCAGCAAGCCTGCTATCTCCAAGTACTTAGAATAAGGAAAAGATCACACTTTTGTCCCTCAGGCATCTCCTTTTCTATCTGCCTTTCTCACAGTTCTTTCAGCTTGTCCACCAACACAACTTCCTAGGTCTTCTCATATCAATCATGCCATTCACCATGTTGGTTTTGGGATGTGTGGAATGCATTGTTTGTCTTAGAAAACCCATTGTGTTATTAATATCTTTTTAAGCGCATACTCTGGGCTCTGAATAGCTCACACTTGGATACCCCAAGGTTCATTGGCTGGCAGGTTGCTCTAATGCCAAAATGGTTGCTTGGCAAGTTGAACCAAATGAACAGGAAAACAGATGGCAGGCACAGGTTGCATTCTGAGCAGTAGGGCTTCAGAAGCTGCTCTTGGGCCATCCAATACAGGCAGTTAAAGAAATGTTCCAGGTTCAAAACAAGTTGAGCTCAGTTGACAGCATTTGTAGAACAATGTTGATTTCCACCAAAAAATTATTTGAACTCTTCCCTCTATTATAAAAAAGAAAAGAAAAAAAAAGAAAAAATCATGGTTACATTATGGCACTTCCAATGGAAGTGAACTGGGCCAGTCCATAAATGTTACAATACACCCCATTTCAAAAGTAAAGCCTCAAGACGTAAACATTATATTTTAGTGTGATCAAATTGCTTACTAGCATTATGTGTGTTATTTCCAATATTACAACTTTGTTGTCATGACAGCATAACTCTATAAATCCTGTAATCTGGTTACTACCGTAACACAGGTCAACATTAAAATCATGTTAACACGTATAATGTATACGTCTTGTGGCTATACTTTTGAAACCGTGTGTAATTTAATTTTAATGGACTGGCCCTATTCACTTCCATTGGAAGTGCCTTACTGTAACTGCAATTTGTGTTGTTTAAAAAAGAAAAAAAGAAATGTTTTTTTTTTATTATTTTTTTTTTTTTTATAATCAACAAACAAGTCAATGATTTTTTGTGGTAATCAACATTATGCACAAATGCTGTCAATTGAGCTGGGTTAGTTCACCCAGAAATAAAAATTCTCTCATCATTTACTCACACTTATGCCATACCAGATGTGTATGACTTTCTTTCTTCTGCAGAACACAAAGATTTTTAGAAGAATATTTCAGCTCTTTAGATCCATACAATGCAAGTGAATGGGTGCTCAAATTGTAATGCTCTAAAAAGCACACAAAGGCAGCATAAAAGTATTCCATACGACTCCAGTGTTGTAATACATATCTTTAGAAGTGATAAGATGGGTGTGGGTAAGAAATAGATAAATTAAGTCCATTTTTGCCAGAAATTTTCCTCCCTATCCACTAGGGGGTGATGTGCATGAAAAATGTTAATCACCAATGTGAATGTGAAAGTTAAAGTGGAGATTGGCTGAGCAGGGAGGAGAATTTATAGTAAAAAAAAAAAAAAAAAAAAAAAAAGGATTTTAATATTGTTCTGTTTCTCACCCACACTTACCATATTGCTTCTGAAGTCATTAACCACTGGAGTCTTAAGGATTACTTTTATGTTAACTTATGTGAATTTTTAGCTTCAACATTTTTTGGCACCCATTCACTTGCATTGTATGGACCAAAAGAGCTGAGAAATTCTTCTAAAAAATGTCCATTTGAGTTCAGCAGATAAAAGAAAGTCACAAACATCTGGGATGGCATAAGGGTGAGTAAATTATGAGAGAATTTTCATTTTTGGGTGAACTATTCCTTTAACATGTATTAAACCTGGAACATTGAATTCTAAAGCCAAAGTTGACTAGTGGATTTTGTTTTTCTGGAAACAGTTTAAGATGCAATTGTGGTTTATTCATCAAGTCCATAATATAATGTTGTACCCTGCCAAAGTTATTACGCATAAAGCCACAAATCATTTTGTTGCCAGTCTGGAAAAGCATTGCATAAGCCTGCAAACTTTTTGGTGGGGTAACTGATACGAGTAATCTGAAAAGCATTTGGGCTGCACTGCCATAACACAAACCTGTTCATGAAAGGGGTTTGAGAGGAAAAAGAGCATGACTTTCTTCAATATTTTGTATTCAAAATCATATTAAAAGGATAGTTTAACCAATAATAAAAACTCTATTTACTCACCATCATGACGTTCCAAACCTGAATGCCACGACTTCCTTTCTTCTGAGAAAAGGAGGCCTACAAAAGGAAATGTTAGTGACTGACAACCTCAGTCACCATTCACTTTCATTGTATGGAAAAGAGCACTGCTAACATTCTTTAAAATTTCTCCTCATGTGTTCCATGAAAGAAAGGGACACAGGTTTGGAACACTTTCATTTTTTGATGAACTGTTCCTTTAAGTTGAAACAGTATTCACATTAAATTTAACATACTTTCCCAAAAAATATTAATGGAATATGTTATGTTTGCAACTACAGTGTAATTGAGATTAGAACCTTATGCATAGTTTCTGCAAAGACAATGGTGCTCCACCCTGCTTTGTGATGGGTGTCAGATCCAGATTAATTCCTTCCTTTTAGTTCAAAATTCCTGGTGGCATGCTGCCTTTTCCCTACCTATGTGAAGAGACAGGTTCCTTTTGTGTGGTGTATTAGTGTACCTTACTAAGTGTGTGAAGAGTTCAGAGAGTAGACAAAGACAGCCTGAGGAGAAGAGCCTAGGAGCCATTCACTCAGACAGAATAGAGCTTTTTTGTGACCACCATTCATAGTGATACCAAGCACAAGAGTCCTGCCTAGAAAGCCATCTCTCCAGCACAATGATTCAGCTGTGGAGCTTGGCCAGCTGCAGTCAACAGGTGGCCATCTTGTAACCTCAACTCCACAAACAAGTCCACAGCCTCCTGTTTACACAGCTTTTTATTCTCCACTTCAAATGCAAATTACTTATAGCTCTGTCGTTGCTGGACATATTACAAACTTTATTTTGGGCCTGAAGGCTGGGGAAGCTGTTATTTTTCTTACGCATGTGCCAACCCTCAAACGATTAAACACTGCCAAGAAACCCTGGGTCTCTCAGCTTGGTGTGAGAAGAGATGGCGAGTTAACCCAAGATAAACACCTAGCAAGAAGAATTAGTACATTTCCGTGGAGAGGGTGCGACTGGAGCATTATTGATGCTTGTCAAGTTTTTTACAACAGACAACACCAACAAACACAAGTGGTTGTGAAATAGCAGACAGGTGCATGTTTGACTTACAGTAGCATGTTGTGCTCTTCCGTGTAGAACTCCCAGCTACAACTATGCACCAAACATGGACAAGCACTGGATCATGCAGTACACAGGCCCGATGAAGCCAATTCACATGGAGTTCACCAACTTCCTGCACAGGAAGAGGCTCCAGACGTTGATGTCTGTAGATGACTCAGTGGAAAAGGTCTGTGGTTTAGTGTTTTTTTCTTGCTCCAAATCATAGATTTTCTAAAGATATTTAATATGAACTGAAAGGAAATGTTTTTTCACTGTGTGTTCCAGATATACAATGCTCTGGTCGACACCGGGGAGCTGGATAACACCTATATCATTTACACAGCTGACCATGGGTACCACATCGGGCAGTTTGGACTAATCAAGGGGAAGTCTATGCCCTATGATTTTGACATTAGGGTGCCATTCTTTGTTAGGGGTCCAAATGTGGAGCCAGGTGCAAGGTAAATTCAGTTTTGACTTAAAACTTTGAGCCCATTTGCACAACACACTGTAATTTCAGGAATAAAAGTTTTTTTTTTTTTTTTTCTCATCGGAATGATCCTTACTTATAGTCCAAAGCATTTTATACAGTATGACGTAATTGATGTCGGCCAGTCAAACACCAAAACACATGTTTACACCCAGAGAGTATCAGTGTGAATTATACATGGATGCAGCTTCTCTGTTTTTTTATTTCAACAATGCTGTTTTATTCAGGTGTGACTTATATTCAGGTGCAACTTATTTTCCGAATTATTTTTCTGATTTTTTTCCCCCTGAAGATCCTATGACATAGCCCAAAGCGACTTGAATAATGTAATTTATGTCAGCCAGTCAAACACCAAAACACATGATTACACAAAGAGTATCAGTGTGACTTATACGCAGATGTCACTTTCAACGATGCTTTTTTGACCAGGTGTAACTTATATTCAGGTGCGGCATATCTTCAGAATTATTTTCTGAATTTATTTACGTATTTTAAAAAAACCTAGAAATATCATGGAATTAATCAAATTCTTTGATATTTCTTGTAAAAATATCAGGATATGTTTGTTTTTCGGTAGAGTAACAGTCAAAATATTAAGTTATGGAAACTTCAATAGAGAATATGAATTTTTCTAGTTATGCTTTGCATAAATATGCATAATTATGCTTTATGCATATTTCATTATTGCACTTGTGTAGAGTAAAACTTGCCTGCAAGCAACAACAAACTGTTTGGTTGAGTCTGTTCTTTTTAATAAAATGGTCGAACTGGTTCACAACTCAGTCTGTATGATTCATTAGTGAATCGGTCTGAATATGAATGATTTTTAAAAAGTCCTTCAGTAATCACAAACAACTGGAAAGATCATGGAAAAGCCATGGAAATTCATTGGTCAGAAAGTGTGGGAATGCTGTCAACTTGTGAGTCCTTTTCAGCTTTGTCATTATGTTATGGTCTATTTTTCATAGAAACAATCATCTTGTGCTAAACATTGATCTAGCACCCACAATCATGGACATAGCTGGTCTTGACACTCCACCTGATATGGATGGCAAATCTATCCTGAAACTTCTAGAGCAGGAAAAGACGGGGAATAGGTGAGCTGACTCCTCTCCATGAAAAACATGATATTCCCAGTCTGAAGGGAAATATACGGTTGAGTAGTATCTCATTGTGTATAGCTTTAAATCAGTTAAGTTGAGTTATGGAAGTTATGGTTTTGCATTTGGATTTAATTTTTTAAAGAATGTAATAAATGCTCTTGGATGACTACCACTCATGATGGCAGGAGTTATTGAGCAGATTAAGGTGTCATAATTCAGGCCAAACTAAACAAATGCTTATGGTATGCAAATGACAAGAATACTGGGAAAGGAATTAAATATTTGCATTTTCGTTTTTCAGATTCAAACCCAACCGGAAACCTAAAGTCTGGAGGGACACATTCCTTGTGGAGCGGGGGTAAAACAAACATTATTCCCTCTTTTCTCAATCATACCGTAAAATCATTACAAAATGTGTGAAATAAATTTGAATTGATTTATTCTGTATGGGAGGCTCACCACATACAATGCAAATCGTTGCGTTCCAGTATTTTTCTGAGAAACCGCCAAGAGATAAGATCAAGTGCAAGTTATGAATTTAAGATTCCATTACTCAAACATCCTTCTACATTGACATGACTTGGGTCAAGTTCACCTAACAATGTGGGAAAATATCTGAAATATAGTCTTGTTTTTTGGCCAAATAACCATGAAAAACCACTAAAGCATCCCAGTAATATCAGAATTTTGCATCCTTCAATCAAACATGTCCTCAGGAGTTCAGCTATTTAAATGAAAGTCCTATACGCTCATTATTGGATACATTTCAGCAACTGTGCAGGATGCTCCCAAGCAACAAATCCTTCCCCAGGGAAATATATGATATTACCTGTGGTATCAGATTCAGACTTAATATGTCTACCAAGCATTACCCTTATTGTTACCCTGTGTCTGACTTGGGGAATGTAGGTATGGAGTTCAGATTACCCTTTTTAACTAACAGTACCTTGCCATGGTCCCAAAAAGTATTTGGGAAGCCACACTTCAAAGTATATGAATTTCTATGCATTAAACGACAAAAAAAGTGGCATTTGCAAACAAATGATGACCTTTTTTTGTGCTAACTTTTCTGTCATTTTCGATCTCATGGTGATGTTTAGTGGATGTGTATAATCAGTTCCCCTCAACTTCACACAGGTGCCTGAGCAGAGAATGTTGTTCATTAACTATGGACATATTCCACTATTGTTTGGCAATCAGAAAGTGTCCATATATATTTTGTAGTCATTTTGAAGATTGTATCTATTGTTTTATAATTTCAAGCCTAACAAACTTATTTTAATATTTTGCATAAAGTGTGATTGTACTGTATTTCTTTCAAATAAATTCCATTGGTTTGAAACTTTCTTATATACTGCAAAGACATTCATACATTTTTAAGTGTGGCTTAAATGTCCAAATACCTTTTTGGGGCCACTGCGCATTTTTGTCTCAGAATACTTTTATTACGACACAAAAATCCAAGAACGTGCAACCAAATCTTTCGAGACCCTTCTATCACTTACCACTTTAGACTTTCCAGGGGTTGAGTTTAAAATACGTGGCTTGGAAGCCTTTTGCACGTAATCACTATGTGTGGTAACTGCGGCCGTGGGTGCAACCACGCTGCTGTCTTGGTCTAACATTCCTCGTGTCACTTACAGGGGGCTATCAGTCTGCGCAATGGCATATTACCGCTCCAGCAGCCAGCCCGTGATTTGTTTGTGCTAAGGCTAAGTGAAAGAAGATTTTTTCCAGGAATGGTGCAATCATAATTTTTATTTACTCAGCCTCATGTCATACCAAACACGTATGACTTATGTCTTCTATGGAACACAAAAGAGAAATTCATGGATATTTGGAGAATAATGACTTTATCACAGAAAGCTGTCGTATGACTTCAAAGACTTGAAATGTTGCACATGAATTTAATATTATGAGACTTTTACGGTGCTTCCCTGCTGAAAAAAAAAAAAAAAAAAACAGTGAAAACAGCTAAAACAAGCCTAAGCTGGTTTTCTACTCTTAGATGGTCTCCCACCCTGGTCAGGCCTGTCAGTTGGCTGGTTTTTCAGATGGTCAGGCTGGGAGACTAAGCATCCTAAACCAGCTAAGACCAGCCAACCTGGTTTTAGCTGTTTTTAGTTTTTTTTTAGCAGGGTTTTGGATCTTTTTTATTTAAGTGCCCTCCCCATTTATTGCACTTGCATGGAAAAAAAAACCAACAAGTACACTTCTGTTACAGCATAATTCTTACATTTTTGGATAAACTAATCCTTAAATGCTTTATTTTTTTATTTATTTTTTGTGGCTGTCCATGTACAGCAACCTCAAATTTGATGAGCCAAAAGTACATCCAATGAAACTACAGGATAAATATCTTGCTACCCAGGGGATGATGCAGTTATTTCTGTGGCTTATTTAAATGCTGTGACACAAGATAGGGGTTGGGGTGCAGGGTTGAGTGCAATATCAGGAGGTCAGCTGACTTGGCACAGAACGGTTATGTAAAGAAACTGACCTGGATGGGGCGCCCATGCTTTAACAGCACCTGAAGCCATATTGAGGCATCCACCCTTGAAACACAGCCTGGCAACTCACCAAAGCCCATTTGTCATTCCAGCAAAATCCTGCGGAAGAAGGAAGACTCAGTAGGCAACTTGAACACCCAACACTCCAATAGCTTACCTAAATACAAGAAGGTGAAGGAGGTGTGTCAGCAGGCCGAGTTTCAGACGCCCTGTGAACAACCAGGACAGGTATAGACACAATGCACACAATACATAAGTCTGTCTCTCATTAATTTGTCTTCCTCTGTCTCTCAGCCTCTGTCTGTATCTACCACCTTTTTATTTCTGACAAACACATGTGCAATGTCTGCACTTCATCTGTTGTTACTCTGCTGGAAAATTACATCTTAAACCAGCATAGGGTGGTATGCAGGTCTTGGCTGGTTTAAGATGGATTAGGAGCTCCCCATGACTGGCCAAGCTGATTTTGAGCTGGTCTGGCTTGTCCCCCAGACTGACTAGACGATGAGTGCCCAAAACCCCTCTGACACTGGCAAAAACAGACCAGCAACATCAGCTTGACCAGGCTGGAAAACCATCTAACCTCCTTAGACTAGTTTAAGCTGGTTTTATCAGCATGGTAGTCCACTAGTCTCAACCTGGCCCTCATTTATCCTGCTTTTGGCCTGATCCAGGGTGTTCATGTGTTGAAAAAATGCTCTGAGAATTGTAAGGATGCTTTTTGCCCAAATCATTCAATCTTAGATTATGATTGAATACATTCATTTGCACCTTTTTCAAGAAACCGGAGATTGCAATGTGCAGTGCAAAGCCGAAGTCCTGTGACTGGTGCCACTGTAATTTAAACAGATATTTACAACAAATTAAGGATAATTGGAGATTGATTGTAGTTCTCTTTCATCAGTGCTCAGTTAACCAGCACACTGTGTGCCGTGTCCACCAGACCTTCTGTGGTGTGGCAATGAATCAGAGAGTGCTGAACATTACAAATTGGGACAATTTCAGGTAGCGTAAATTCAGACAGAAATTCAAGGACTGTGCTAATGCAAACCAGATTCTTTTTATGGTCAATTTAAGTGTTTGCCCGCAACACATTGTCTGGGAATTTGATTGAACGCAGCTTGAAATAACACACAGGTTTCCATCTTTTCATTTTAGTTCAGTCACCTGCCTCAAAGTTAATCCTGCCATGTTAGTTAGTTAATCCTGCAATTAGATCCTTATTTATATAATTAAACATGATGGCTCGGTTGTAATTTGAAGATTAAACTTTTATGGCCAATCCCGACTCATTTCCTAATGCATATGCAAAGCTCAGTTTCTGTACCCTTTTACAGATTTGTAAAACATTCTCACATACTCAAAATATTATGCAAATTAATCTTGATTCAGTATACTGTAGCACACTGAAAAAATAATAATAATAATAATAATTTAATCATTATTTTGATTTTTTGATCTTACAAAATTTGATATCTTGTTTCTTGTTTCCAGTAAAAAAAAAAAATTAAAAAAAAATCAACTTTCTTAAGTAACAGAACTGCAACATTTGTTTGCAGTAATTAAGCAATACATACTTAAATTCATTTTTTAATTTATATGATCAAGATTTCCCCATAACTGCAATAGTTTTCTTGTTTCACACAAAAACCTAAAAATCAAGCTTTTTATAATCATAGTATTTTTTTAAAGTTTTTAAAAACATGTTCAAGGATGAAAAAAGAAAATAATTTGTCAATCTCTATGTTTGGTTTCTAAAGATTAAACAAGAAAAATTTTTGTTTTGTTTTCAGAAAACATCTTTATTACTGTAAATGTATTTTTCTTCATTGACAATTACAAAATATAGTTAGATTTATGCTTGAAACAAGAAAAAACTAATTGCCAATAGGGCAAGAAAACTTTCTCTTAAAGCACCTTATTTTTGTATCAAGGATGTTTAGAAAGTTTCAGTTGAAGACAAGACAACTATACTGATTAAGTAAATGTTTAAAATCAAGAATTTCTACTTTTTCCCCCATCACCCACTACTAAACCGCAATCAGACAGTATGTTTTGGTGTGAAATGCACTCACTGAAAAGATTGACATGGTTTAGGTGTTGAAACCAGACAAAGCTTGTAGTAGTTTTGGTCTACTTCCAGTTCAAGTCTTGGCTTGTGGAACGTATCAGTCTCTGTCTTTCTAATACATTGTCTGTCTCACTCCCTCACTCTCTGAATTTGTGCTTTCCTCTATTGCTAGTAGGAATGTGATGTTATAGCCTTACAACGACAGCATTAATGCAATACTTGACAAGTGCCTGCAGCGGAGTCAATGAGGGCAGTGTGTGTATGTGATTTAGGGTTTGTGAAAGTTTATGCCTGTGTAAGTTTCTCTGTGTGTTTCTTCCTGAGTTTGAGATGTGTCTCCGTCATTCAAGTAATAAAGTAGTGAGCTGTTGCATAGTTGGCGGTAGTTCTGTTTACTCATGTCTGTTTGACGAGTGGCTATTCAGAGCCAGTCTCCATATGTGTGTGTGGATGTGAGAGAGAAGCAGTGCTCAACATGTGTCAAGCCGGTGCACACGGTTATTTATTTTTTTTGGCCTTTTACAATTGTTGCTAATCGGATGACCCCGGAGAGATCTTGCATTAAAGCCAAGTCAGAATGTGCGACATCAATTATCTATATACATCGTAGCCCAGCCTTTGCTTACAATGGACCCTTTTCACAGACTGTGATTATGCGTTTTCACTTTATTTAGAAGCGTAAATCTAACAAACTTTTTTTATACTGGCAATAATTTTAATTATTTAGTATAAATTTATAACATTATACTTTGTATTATATTTTCCTGGAATTCGTTTAAAATAAAAAATAAAAAAAAGTTCAATACAGCTGATGAGAGAGTGACATTAAATCTGCCATCTCTTTCCTGACAGTCTCTCTATTTGTTCTTCATTTGGAAAGTTGTGGAAACTCAATAGTTGCGTTTTTCTTTTGACGTTGGAGCAAATGGTAAGCAAAAGTTACATTTTGGCATGGTCTCACATTCACACCCATTCACTGCTGTCGAAGTTTACACTGCAGTCATTTACTTCCACTTTCCAAAACCCGGAAGGGTCCACTGGCAGCATTGACTGGTCCGTGTACATTCTGCCATCCTCATTGACAAATTGAAATACAGTAGTATCGTACAATCCAAGCAAGCCCTTGTGTTAATGCTGACGATGTCTTGTCTGGAAAACCTAAAAAATATTATATATATTTAATTATTGTGTCTGGAGTGAGTTGTATCTGACCAAAAGAAGGCATAAACTTCAGAGCGCACGAGAGACTTCACGTAATTTTGATGGTATCATAATGTGAAGGGAACGCTGAAAAAAGTTACATATCAAATGGAATACTGTAGCTAGTGTAAAGGAAGCCAGCTGGTACGTGATGGCTGTGCTGTACATGTAAACCTCACTCTTCTGGCCTCAAGAGGGGCACTAGCAACTGACGCTAGGGGCTGTAGCCTTTAGCCTCCTCGTTAGTGTGCCCAACTCCCATGCCGGCTGACGCCAGTTCGAATCCCGCTCGGTGTGGGTTGAGCAGGACCGGTTACACTAGTGCCAAGTTTTTTTTTAACTGAACGTCTCTCTCTCTCTCTCTCACACACGCACACACACACACACGCACACACCATTAATTGCTGTGCTCCTACTGGTTCTTCGTTAGGCGTAAATCGCAAGAACAGTCACACTGCAGGACTGCAACCTAAAATTTCTCACACTGTTATAACTTTGCCAGAGACTATTTATTATCACATAGACAATTAAATGGCTATCGGTAAACATGTCACACTAAAGGCCAAAGTATATTTAAGTTTTCTGGGCACCAGTGTCATCAGCACAGTACGTGTAGACTGTTGCGTACAGCCTAGTTTTTGTAGGCATGCGAACGGTCAGCATGTGCCTGCCGTTGATTGTGTATAAAAAGTATTACAATGCAGTCATAGTATGCATGGGTCAAATGTTTCCTTATGGGCTCTCGGTTAAAAGAGTGTACTTTTAAAAGGCTAATCACTCGACCATTCATGAGACGGAATGGCACACGGAAAAACAAAGTATACCCTATCCTTAAAAAAATCCATGACTGCCTATTTTGCCATACGATGAAATAGATCTTTTACGATTCCCGAAACTTGTCTTAGACTGCAAAATTGTGGCCAAAATCGTACGGTGTACACTGAGCTTTAGTGTGCGTTGTCTACTGTAATGCTTGTCTGGATGAACTAAATGAGTTAAAGTGCTCAGGCCAGCTTTGGCTCACCCTTTTATGGCTTAATGCCCTGCAAACAAAAATCCTAGCTGCAGGCTGCTCCATCTGTGTGCCTGTGAGCCTGATTCACCATCACTCCCGGAGACACAAACTCAATGACGGTACACCACAGTTTCACTGGAAATCTGAGCAGGGCTGTGGCTATTGTTTGGATGTGGTTTCCCATAGTATTGAACACATGTCTGAGTTGTGGTCCGCTTTGAGCATCTTCAGAGCAAACGGCTTAACCAAATTAGGATATTAGGTCTAAATTGTGAGGTGGGGCTCTTATGATTGTGAATAAATGGGATTACACTACAGATGCTGATGCTTGACCACTAAACTCTTCACAGACAACGGATTAATTTAATTAATAAACAAAGCTCTGGTTATGCAAATTAAGCGGCTATTGCACACTAAGTAGTTAGCCAGACCAAATGTTCCAAGTCCCACTAGATTCTTATTGAAAGCTATTTTCCCCTTTGTTACAGAAATGGCACTGTGTCGAGGAGGTCAGTGGGAAATGGCGTTTGCAGAAGTGTAAGGGCTCCCTGAAGGAGGGATCCAAGAAAAGGGCAAGGAGTCTCCGTTCTCGTAGCTATGACAGCCGGGAGAAAGACTGCAACTGCGGAGACCAACCTTACAAAACAGCCAAGGCAGAGCGCCGGGCAAACAGACGGTTCGCTCAGAGCAGCAGTCCACGTAAGAAAGCATGCTCAAAAATCCAGATTAAGTTGATGTGGAATAGGTTTGTTAGCTGTTCGAGGATGTTTTTAGACAAACGCTGAAATCTTGGATGCCATACTTGAAAGAACAGGTTGACCAAAATTGGATTTTGCCAATACATATAAGGTGGTGAAATGGGCAGCTTACTGATTAATTGACTGGGGGGGGAAAAATTATTTTTTGTTTTTTAAAACATTTTCTTTCCGTACTGTGATGGGCACAGATATAGAGAATCCAAAGAATCTAAAATGAATAAAATTCTATCTTATTGTGCAGCCAAAATCCCAATAACAACCAGAAAAAAAATTATGATTTGTTACAAAATGCTGGACTTTTAACTATAAACAAGCCTAAAATACACAGAGGACTCTTATTTTAAAAAATCTGTTCTTCCAGCTCACACAAAAACACAAGGAAAACAAAATATACCCTCCTACAATGATCTACAACATATTACAATATAAACACTAAACATTGTTATGTAGGCTAATAAAAACTGTGTGTACATTTTTTCATCAAAAGTATATCAGCATTCATCAATAGTATGCCATCAGCCATTGCTTGTCATTATTGTCTGGAAAGTCACTTACTGGTCACCACCTTTTGGTCTAATAATGTAGCCTACAGGAATGGTCACTCAATGAATTGGTGAATGAAACTAAGTTGTTTTAGTAAACCGATTCAAAATATTTGAGTCGCTGGGAAGGATCACAGTCCCCACTACTGATAGACTGAACTCTATCTGGATCCAATTATAGTAAGACAGCTCTGAGTCAAACGTTTTGGTGCCATCTATAGGTAATGAGCTGTACAGTCAGTGAAATGGCATGTTTTTAAAATATTTGTGAAAGAATTCAAGGAAATGTACCTCATGTATATAAATATTTAGGAATGGTATCAATGCATATAAGTATTTACATATGGTATATAAATATTTAAGCATGTGTGGCTTACGCTGATCATTTCCCTTAGGCTACAGACCTCGCTTTGTGCACACTCGGCCTGCCAGATCTCTGTCAGTGGAGTTTGAGGGAGAGATCTATGATGTGGACCTGCAGGCTGATGACAAAACTCCCCTTGAGCCTCGACCAATCAGCAAACTGCACTATGAGCCAGCGGGAGCCTTTGATCTGGACTTAGGGCTGGAGTCTGATGATGGCTCAGAAGAAATGCAGTCAGATGACACTAATGCAGTGGGCTACCCCATTTCTCTCAAAGTTACACACAAGTAAGAGCTCCAACCCATTGGGCGCAACTTTTAGTGCTTGTAGCAATACACTGTGATGTTGTGAAATGTTTGGTATATGTAGCAATTGTGTTCCTGGATGTAAAATTTAACGTTATTCCTGACATAATTTGCTGTCTAATCTTGGGTTTCCATTGTAGCATTTATACTCATATTTTTAGTTGTTTGTGGTCCTTTTAAAATGCTTTTTTCTCATTTGTTATTCATGATATCCTGGTATCACAGGTGTTTCATACTAATGAATGACACTGTGCGATGTGAAAGGGAAATTTACCAGTCCTCCAGAGCATGGAAAGACCACAAGAACTTTGTGGATCATGAGGTAAACTGTCCACATATAATTTATTGGAGTCCCGTTCCACTTCCCTATATTGACTGCTGAAAACTACATGAAGTGTTTGTCTGATGTGCTTGTTCCACAGATTGAACTTCTCCAGGATAAAATGAAGAAACTCCGTGAGGTTAGAGGTCATCTGAAGAGGAGGAGACCAGATGAATGTGACTGTGAAAAGAAGAGGTCAGTTCCATATAAAGTCCTAAAATCTCAAACATTGTTAATCAATTCCTTGTTGAGTCAAAGTGATTTTTTTTATTTTTATTTTTTTTATTACTTTGAGGTATCTGAGATTGGACTATGGAAAAATGATTGGCCATTTGTCCACTCTCCGTCCCTCTTTTAGTCCATGACATGATAATGCGTGCTTTTTGCAATAGTTCTCCATTTTTTAAGCTTCCTAGCACAATCCAATTGGTCTGAAATCTGTTTATGAACAAATAACTTGTATGATGTTCTGAACTGTTAAATCCTGGTTGAATACAAATTGGTTTGTTTCAAATCCAAATAGCATTATGACCCAAATCAATTCCAGAGTTAGATCAAGGTCTTTTTAGAAATTCTGCCTTGATGGTCTACTTTAATTTAGTGCTGTTCTTTCCTCATTATAACCAGCTATTATAGCAAAGAGAGAGAGCAGAATAACAAACCTGAGAGATTGAAGAATAGGAATGACCACCTCCATCCCTTTAAGTGAGTTCTTCTCATGTGTGTACATGTTCGTGTGTTCGCAATTGTATCGTCTAATAGTTGGAAGAAAGTGTGTTGGATTAACTTATTGATTTTTATGGTGTCTCAAAGACTTTTTCAACCATGTGGTTCATTTAACATTGGTAATGCTTCTGCTCATCAAAGGAGTTTTGTATGTGGATATACATGAACTTTATTCGAATGGTACAAGGCCGTGATGTGTATCCTGTTAACTGTAATACAGTCTGTTTGGAGAAATGTTGGAAATGGCTTTTGGAAGTAATGCAAACACCGAATCTTGGTGATGGTTCACTCCAAGCATTCTCTGTTGGTCTCATTTATGTAGGTGTGTGAAATACATGCATGCATGTATGCAGAAGTGTTGTAGATTAGTGAAGTATTAAATTCACCTTTTCATATTCCATCATAATCCATTGGTCAGATCATGGGTTTATAACCCAAGGAGCTCGTTCCATAACTACTGCAGACAATAACAACATCCACCAATTTCCCTTTGAAACACTGAAATATCCTGGTTTGCAACAAAGTCCAATGTCAGAAGATGGGGCAAGTAACAGGCGGTGATGTTGCGGATGGGGGATGTGTACAAGGTCTTCCCACTTCTCTTGACCTTTGTCCCTATTGTTTGTGCAGAGCCATCTGGTCTACATATGGTGTATTCCACCTGGGATAGTGATCCCTTTTACTCTGGCTCTAATTTCTCATTTACTTATGCCACAGAGAGGCCATGCTGGAAGTGGACAGCAAGGCTCAACTCTACAATGAGATCCGTCGCAGGAAGAAAGAGAGGAAGGAGAGGAAGAGGCAGAGGAAGGGTGATAATTGCAGTCTTCCTGGCCTCACCTGCTTCACGCATAATAATGACCACTGGCAGACTGCCCCCTTCTGGAACTGTAAGGAAATGGTCAATGATACATGACTGCAAACAAAATAATGCCTGGTATATTTAGGACATAAGTCTCTTGGTGATGATGTGGATTGTCCATCTAGTTGATATTTTTCCAGTGATGTTCTTTATTGTAAACCAATTTCCTATTCTCCATAGTGGGTGGCTTCTGTGCCTGCACAAGCTCCAACAACAACACATACTGGTGTCTGAGAACTATTAATGAAACTCACAACACGCTGTTCTGTGAATTTGCCACTGGATTCCTGGAGTACTTTGACCTAAACAGTGATCCTTACCAGGTAAAGCCATAAAATGTTTTCATTTGCATTCTGCAATTCCTTAAATATCATCAGAATTGCTTTGAGTTAGAGCCATGGTGCAGCGGTAGTTCATGTGCTCCAAGCATTCGGGAGCCTTGGTGCTCCATTGGACATGCATGTTTGAGTCTGGCTTGCATTTCTTGACCGCATTAACCCTCTCTCACTTCCTCCCTATCCCTCCACTGTCCTGTCAAATTAAGACATACCTGTATTATTCCCATAAATTACGATTTCATTTATTCACTTAATCACTGCACTTACTGACACTTACTGATGCACCATATTTTTTTGCAGTTAACCAATACAGTTTATACTGTGGAGAGAGATGTTCTGAGCCAGCTGCATCTTCAGCTAATGGAAATGAGAAGCTGTCAAGGACACAAACAGTGCAACCCCAGACCGAAAAGTTCAGATGCAGGTAACACTCCTGTACTCTCTCTGCACCACCTTTTGTGTGTTAAAACGGGGATGAAACATGCTAGCTCGTCGTATTTGTTTGTTTCAGAAAGCTTTGCAAGTTTGTCGAAATGTAATTGCATCCATTGCATCCACTTTTTTAATTTTGTTTTTTATAATTTCTTTTATTATCCCACTACTTACTTGGTCCCCCGTGGTGACGCGGTTACTCACCTCAATCCGGGTGATGAAGGACAAGTCTCAGTTGCCGCCGCTTCTGAGAAGGTTAATCTGCGCATTTTATCTCGTGGCTCGCTGTGCATGACACCCCGGAGACTCGCAGCATGTGGAGGCTCATGCTATTCTCCGCAATCCATGCACAACTTACCACGCACCCCATTGAGTGCGAGAACCACTCACCACGACCATGACCACGAGGAGGTTACCCCATGTGACTCTACCCTCCCTAGCAACCGGGCCAATTTGGTTGCTTAGGAGGCATGGCTGGAGTCACTCAACACACACTGGATTCGAACTCACGACTCCAGGGGTGGTAGTCAGCGTCAATACTCGCTGAGCTACCCAGGCCCCCATTGCATCCATTCTTAGTGCTGTTTTAGTTCTACATATTGCTCTTACATGAGAAAGTCCTAAATGTTTAGCAACACATGGCCAAATAGAGGATGAAACATGCAGAGGCATTTATTTCTGTTGCTAAGATTGCTGGGGGGAAAAAAGTCTGCAAAAAATGCAGTTGTGTAAATTTTTAGGAACACATGGTCTGGCATGTTTGATTTTTTTTTTTTCATGATGCATGAATGGGGTGTACCACATGATGCAATGTGGCATGATTTCTAATGGTGGATAATGGATTGATCATGGAGTCTGGACTATAGGTTTCCTCTTTAAACAATCTTCTCATCTTTATATTTCCCATTAATATTTTCCATTTATTCCCTCACCAGGGGCTGTGCTTGATTTCAGCAGCCTATCAATCACATCATCTCATACTTTTGCATTTTTCTCCATTCCTAGTGAATACCAGGCTAGATGGACGGTGCTGGGCACTCCAATAAAAGTATCGATGCATAAACGTAAAATATATGCTTTGTTTTTAAATTAGGTGTAAAAACCTATGTGTGTTCTGTGTAAACTATTTTCATGATTGTAACGAGGTAAGGGATGGGCAAGGAGGAGACGGGAACCAGCTAAACAGTCAATGTAAAGTTTATTGATAAAACTCAACGTAAAACAAACACAGACACACATGAAACGGGGGCGCGTGCGTCTCTTTCTCTCTCAAACTGGCGCCTCCGGCTAGTCCTTATCCCCGTCCTGGCTGATTAGCCCGATTCAGGCCCAGCCCCGCCCTTCTCCTCGTCACACTTCTCCATCGCCCGACTCAGGCCGGGGAAACCCCCGGCATGACGCAATCCCCTCCCTTCCTGGGAGGGTGTGGGGGGGGGGGGGGCGGTGTTGCCCTTCTGGCCGTGCCTGCCAGCAGGTCTTCCCCACCTTTTTGAACCCTGAGAGAGACGAGAGGAGGGAAAGGGGAGAGGAAAAGAGCGAGGCAGTGTTACAGAGAGAGAGGGAAATCTTGCCCACCGGCTCCCGGATGCGCTGTTGCCTGGTCCTCAACTGCTCCTCCGCCCTCTGGCGGACGCCAGCTCATTCCTCCCCAGGCGGATGGCAGCGAGTCCTCTGGCCCCTGGCGGACGGAACCGCTCCTCCCCTTCTTCGGCGCATGGCAGTGGTTCCTCTGGCTCTCGGGGGCCGGCAGCGACCCCTCCATCCCTAGGCAGACGCTGCGGCTGCTCCTTTGGCGGACGGTAGTGGCATGGACTCCGCAACAGCGCATCCCTCCTCCCTCCCAGGTTTCGGCACCAATGTAACGAGGTAAGGGATGGGCAAGGAGGAGGCAGGAACCAGCTAAACAGTCAACGTAAAGTTTAATAATAAAACTCAACATAAAACAAACAAACACAGACACACATGCAACGTGGCCGCGTGTGTCTCTCTTGCTCTCGAACTGGCACCTCCGGCTAGTCTTTATCCCCCTCCTGGTTGATTAGCCCGATTCAGGGCCAGCTGTGTGTCCACACGGTCTGGCTCTTCCCTCCTCCTCGTCACAATGATCTTAAATTATAAAGTTATATCTGACACACAATCCTCTTTGGGTGTTTTTTCATATATATTATTCAGCAGTGGAGCTGTGGTTAAAAACATAAAAAAACATTTTCTGGCACTTCTGTTCAGTAGGAAGGAAGATGCATCTGTAACATTGTGTTTTTAGCAGTTTAGAGTGTGCTGTCATCAGGACAACTGTACTTTCAGAACAGTGGAAAGCTGTTTATAATTTCCTATGCGGAGAGACTGACTTATCCTATTGACATCACAACAACAGGACAAATCATAGACATCAATTGTAACAGCTGCTTTGACGTTTTGTGTTTAATGTGTACAGTACGAGCTGTCATGTCTGTTTTCAAAAACAAAATCAATGATGTGGCCAGAGTTTGTGTGTTATAGGCAAAAATGATGGTATTAAATTTCTCGGTTCATAATCGCTGCAGGAAAAAAATAAATCTTGAACCAGACTAAGAGGTTTTGCTGGTCTTATCGGTTTAAAATATTCTAGCTGGCCTGACCAGCTGACAGGTGCCCAAAACTACTCTAAAACCAGACTAGACTGAGCCCTGAACAGACTGAGAGACCAGTCAAGACCAGCAATATGACTTAGGCTAGTCTATGCTGTTTATTTCAACAGGGATAAAACTGTAGCTTAGCCTTAAAAGCGTGTACACACATATTCATATGTGTATTCATGGTGGGTAGAGGAAAGAAATAAGAATAGGAAGAAAACTAGGATACACTATAATATATATATTTTAAAAATTGTAAATGAAGATGCATGTTAATACACATTAGTGCAATTCTCATGTTATTCCTACAAGACTGTATAACAGCATTGCAGAATGTTTGTAATGTTATGTAACATTCATTCCATTCTTAACACAACATCTTCTTACCATCTGACAAATGCATCTGTTTCTTAATGCAAGCAGGACCATCAAATGTCCACCCTTGTAATTACTCATTCATCTCAGTTCTTCCACCACATCATTCCTTCATTGTGTCTTTAATCTAACAATACCTCTCCATAGGAGCTGGGGTTTTGCATGAGGAACTGCAGTGTGACTGTTTTGTTTTATTTTCTTTTTCTTTTTAATCACAATAGACATTTAACATTTAATTGCTTTTATTTTCCTGATCAGGGAGTAAAGATGGAGGAAGCTATGATCAACACAGGTATCCACACTTTTTGAATCCCTCATTGGCTTTCGAAATAACTGCATGGGCAGCCCGTTTCCACTAATACGACATGTTTCATTGAACTAAGTGTGTGGTTGCATGCTGGGTTGAGCTAACATGAAATTCAGGTATTTCATTACATTACTTCAGAATCACCACAATATAAGTGTTAAACTGCAATTACAAATTAATTCCTCTAATTTTATCTCTTAATGGATAATTCTTGTTTATTTATTATTATTGCTATCATTCCTAAATGTCAGGCTATCTACACGCTCTTAACATTTTCTGATTTTATATTTATCTTTTAGATCACTGCTTATGTCATAGTAAATTTGCTGTTAAATGATTTGCAAAGTTAATTCCAAAACTTCAACTACATCAGATGTAGTTTGTGTTGAGGAATAGTATATGAACACATATCATTCCACGGAACATCAACTTTTCTTTGAATCTACTGCATCACAAGCAGAATATTTATTACATTTTTCTCATTCACGCCTGTCCTGACATCTGCTTTTTGGCTTACCTGCTTACCAGACAACAGCAGCATCGAAAATGGTCAAAGTTGAGGAGGCCAAGCCTTTCATTCCTGTGAGTCTTTGAGACTAGATGAACCCATTTCTATTTTCATTCCACTCTTAAAAGATAGTTCACCCAAAAAAAATTTAAAATTCTTTAATCATTTACTCATTTACTTTCTTCCGTGGAACACAAAAGGAGATGTTAAGCAATATGTGAATGTTAGCCTCAGTTACCATTCACTTACATAACATGGAGAAAAATGCACCTGAAAGTGAACTGAGGCTAAAATGTTGCCTTTTGTTTAGGTAAATTTGAGACAGTCATACTTTGAAGCAAAAGGGTGAGTGAATGATAACAGAATTTTCATTTTTTGAGGGAACCATCCCTTTAAGTAGTTACTTAAACTGCACACCACATCTCTTTAGACCTTGAGTTGAGTGGCAGTACTGGTTCACTGCAGCAGGAATGCTGCCTGTATGTCTCCTAGGCCATCAGTTACTGCCTGGCCTGCTCTGGGAATGCTCATTCCATCTTGCCCTCCCTTTAACATGATTTGTTTTTACAGATTTTCATTTCCTACACCTTGTCCACTCTTTCCGTCTCATTATTTCTTTGGTTGCCACTTTCTTGGTCCCAGGTTGTCTGGATTTTCCATCTTTTAGTAACTTTCGAATCATTGTTGGATGTTTTATTTTTACGTTTTTCATTGCTTTGAAGATTTTCAGTCTGTCTGTGCACCCCTTATTTATGATGAATTGGATTTGGGTTTTTAATTTGGAGGCACGTTATACTGGTTTACTCTGTCTGCAATTCACACTGCTTTACTGCCTTAGAGCTTTCTATTGGTCTTCAGTGGTGTGTGAGGCGCTAATTCAAGGCCCTGGGCTCTCGCTAGGCATAACTGCATGTTTTAGACACATTCCAAAGCAAATTCTTTTCTTGCACGGCCTTTGTCAAACCTTCAGACCTAACAGAGTTCTTTCCTTCCCTCTACTCTCTTTCCTAGAGCACAACCAGCCTGGGACATACACAAAGGTTAAGATGCCCAATTTCACAGAGGATGTCAACTGGCAAGGACTGGCAGATCTATACAGTGTGAATGAGAGTCTGTATGAACACAGACACAACTACAGTCCAAGCCTGGATGACTGGACAAACTTTTGGAAGGATGTAGATAGTATGTTTGCACTGCTGAGAAATTTAAAGGTACTCAACCAAACCAATAAGCTTGACCCCCTGGCTGAGCTGGGCTCTGGGGTCCTGGAGGAGGCCAGCGGTGCTGGAAGCCCTGTCCAAGAGAAATGGCCCCCTGTGGTCACTCCGAGCCCCGCCACAGCAGGCCTGACTCCCAAAACACTTACAGAGACTCTCAAGTCTCTTAATGATCTCCCAGAGGGTCGCCAAACCGAACTGAGTGATCTTCTCAGAGGTGGCACCTGGGTTCAGCAGCTGGAAAATGAGCTGGACAATGACGGGATGACATTTAGTGGCAACGGCGTCACTGAGCTGGAGACTCACCATGACTTCCTGTTGCGCAGCTCCAACATCATGCAGGAGCAACAACTGGATCTCCATCAGACCCCAAAACACCAGCAGGAGGATGAGGAGGACATTTTTCAGGCCCAAGTTTACCTTCCCCTCTCCCCACAGCCAGCCAAACCCCCAGAGCAAACCGAGAAGTTGCCTCCACCACAGCATGACACCCCTCAGGAGAGGTGGAATGAAAGCATCAAACCCGGTACCCTCAAGCCCAGGTACCCTCAGGACCCTGAGGGCAGTGCCTTGGGCCCTTCCCCTTTAAGAAAGGACTGCTGCCATGCACTGTATAACCAGCCAACTCAAAGACATTAACCCCATAGAGCATGGACTGCTTCCTATGTATGAATCATCTAATGAATTATTTTTATTTTTTACAGGTTTTTCCATTTATTAGAAATCAGTGTTATGTATTTTGTAATATAGAGAAATTAAGAGACCACTGCAAAATTATCAGTTTCTCTGGATTTAATATTTATAGGTATGTGAGTCAAATGAACATTTTTGTTTTATTTTATAAAGTACTGACGATATTTCTCCCAAATTCCAAATAAAAATATTGTCATTAACTGGTCAAAATAACAAAAAAATGCAGTGTTTTTAGACCTTGAATAATGCAAAGAAAACAAGTTCATATTCATTTCATCATTCAACAGCACAGTACTAATATTTTAACTTGGGAAGAGTTCAGAAATCAATATTTGGTGGAATAACCCTGATTTTCAATCACAGCTTTCATGCGTCTTGGCATGCTCTCTACCAGTCTTTCACATTGCTGTTGGGTGACTTTATGCCACTCCAGGCACAAAAATTAAAGCAGCTCGATTTTGTTTGATGGCTTGTGGCCATCCATCTTCCTCTTGATCCCAAAGGTTTTCAATGGGGTTCAGGTCTGGAGATTGGGCTGGCTATGACAGGGTCTTGATCCGGTGGTCCTCCATCCACACCTTGACTGACCTGGCTGTGTGGCGTGGAGTATTGTCCTGCTGGAAAAACCAGTCCTCAGTTTTGGGGAACATTGTCAGAGCAGAAGGAAGCAAGTTTTCTTCCAGGATAAACTTGTTCATGGCTTGATTCATGCGTCCTTCACAAAGACTAATTTGCCCGATTCCAGCCTTGCTGAAGCACCCCCAGATCAACACCACTAATGTTTTTTTGCATTATTCGAGGTCTGAAGACACTGCATCTTTTTTGTTATTTTGACCAATTGTCATTGTCTGCAAATAAATGCTCTAAATGGCAATATTCTTATTTAGAATTTGGGAGAAATGTTGTCAGTACTTTTATAGAATAAAACAAAATGTTCATTTTACTCAAACACATACATATAAATAGTAAATCCAGAGAAACTGATAGTTTTGCAGTGGTCTCTTAATTTTTTTTCACAGAGCTGTATATAAAAATGTAGAGGTAAAGTATTGGATTCATCTCAAATGTTTCAAGTGGAAAACATCATCAAAGTAAGGTTTTCATATATATATTTTTTAAAAGAAACAGCTTAAAATGTTGAAACCATTACATTCAGTCTTGAATTATTCACATGCTGGTTGTTTCCCCAGATATTTGATGCACTTTCATGTTTTATTTTTTTTTTTTTTTTTTTTTTATGTCATATTTTACAGTCTCATTTATACAAGAACAATTCAATATTAAAGTCCACCCATTTTAAAGCAGTGTTCTGGGTTCAATACAAGTTAAGCTCTATTGACCGCATTTGTGGCATAATGTTAAGTGGTACAAAACTCGTCCCTTGTTTGTATGTGTGTGTGTGTATGTAAAATATATATATATAAATTGCGGTCACAGGAAGGTGCTTGCATACAATGGAAATGAATGGGGCCAGTCCATAAATATTATAAGTATAGCCACAAGACATAAACATTATACATTATATTAGCATGATAAAGACACTTACTAACCTTATTTGTGTAAAGTTACATCCAATATTACAACTTTGTCATGATGAAATAATGCCAGTAAACCCTGTAATCTGGTTAATGCTGGTAAATCCCTGATTTAATCACACTAAAATCATGTTAACACATAATATTTGTCTTGTGGCTATACTTTTGAAACGGTGTATTTTAATGTTTGTGGACTGGCCCCTTTCACTTACATAGCAAGTACCTTACTCGGACCACGATATTTGCTTTTTTTTTTTCATTAAACGAGGGACGTGTCAAAATTATTTTTGCAGTAAACGGTATTATGTCACATGCCCTTTTATAAAGCCCAGAACATTCATTTCAGTCTTGAAAATATGAAATTATACCTTTCTGGTGTCCAGGTGCGTTCACTTTCATTAAGTAATATTTGAATGGTGGTGTTGTGTTTCATGGTTACTTAGTACAGATTATTAGGTTCAGTTCACTGTTTACACAATAAAACACTGCTTGAACCTTTTTTAGACACTTGGGTGAGCATGAACATGGGTTTAATGGTTGTACTGTTCAGTGAAATGGTTTTCTCACACATGTTGCATCACAGTAAAATGTATGATAGTTCAGCTACATTCAATACATATACAGTAAATGTAAGAAGGGCATTCACCAAAAGTGCTTTTAGACTACCTTTAGCATTTTCACTAATACTAACCCACAAAAATGTATCACTTTAATAGAGCTTGTTTCGTTTATGAAGAATGTGAGATCATATGATCCTAAGTTTTCTTTTACCCTTTGCCTGACCAGTTTCGTCCTGTCTTTAGAACTACAATGTCTAAATTAATTTCTGAAGTAAAAATGTTTTTAAATATGAGGTGACCTGAAAATGTACAAATATTACATTCTATTAAACAATGGTGTTGGAACAATTCTGGCTTCTGGAAAGCCAAGAGGCTATTTTGAAATAAAAAATTGCCAAACATTTGTTTCACCTACCTTGTGCTTTGGGCTTTAAAAAAAAATGGTATTCTTACGTGGGATTTCATATAAGTACAACTGTTTACTGTATATAATCTGCAAAAGAACATTGTGGCATGGGGACACTTATGTTTCACAAAATATATATATATATATAAATAGCATTTTTTATTTATTTTATTTTATTTTTTTTTTTAGAATGTGCTGTAAACTAAAGGAATACAGCCAGTTTGTGGTCTTACCTGTTTTAATTTTGGGGTTGGCTCCACATCCTTCTGTATCAGCATCTGGCAATTATGATGTGGTTCTGTCTTGCAGAATCCTTGGTAGATAAAGCCTAATTGGGTCCATGTGTACACATCTGTGATGACACGAGGGTGAGTAAATGATAAGAAAATTTAATTTTTTGGGTGAACTATTCCTTTAAGTGATCACAAAAAATTTATCACAATAATTGTAAAGATCCTAAATAGAAAAACATTTATAAATTAGGAAAATAAACGTATTTTTTTTTTTTTTTTTTTACATGTTGACTTCTTTATATGAATATGCAACGCTGATTTAAACGTGATTTTTATTTATAGTATCTGTGGCCTGCTGTCCATTTACCAAAGATAATAAAAAAGTTTGTAAACGCGAACTGGAAATGTTTGTGCAGGAGATTACCACTAGAGGGAGCCACTGTGTTGTATCTAAACCTTGACCATATAGCGGTTATATGAGGAATCAAGTTTGATGTATTGATGCATCATTTTTGAAAGCTTGATGCACTAAGAAAAAATACTGTAACTTTCAGAACTCAAACTTTACATTCAATAAGTAAAAAAAAAAAAAAAAAATATATATATATATATATATATATATATATATATATATATATATATATATATATATATCTCACATTTATACATAAATGTTAAACAAAAGAGGGAACATACGTCCTTACCCACCAGTAGGTTTTTTTTTTTTTTTTTTTTTTTTTTTTGAGGACTCATGACCACATGTTGATGAACTGACTTGTGAATGTATTTACAGTGATCAATAATTATGGATGTAGTACACGTATAAGACCAACAGATGGCGACAGTGTACTTCTTTCCCCCGTATATTTTGTGCTTCAGAAGGATGTGGAAAAGATATAAAAGGGTGGTTTGGTGTCCTCAGTAAAAGAGACAAGGCCGAGACATGACTTGAGCCAAAAATTCCTGGAAGGATCCTGGAATAATGGTCAGAAACATGCTGTCTATAGCCTACCTGTAACGATGTGAATTTGGGGCTAAGCACACAAGCATCTTCTAGAGTTTCGTTGGAAACTCCTTATGTTTGACAAATATAAATTGTTGCATGCACATTTTAAGACTACATTTTTTTTTAAAACAGGGTGGTTAAATAGAGAGGTACTATCCCATCACAGGGGTCAAGGGTCAGCTGGCCACCAGGATAAGAGAGTGACTGCTGAAGAAAACCTCAGAGTTTAAGAGTGAATACATACATATTTAGTGTTCATTTATTCTTAAAAATGGGTATATATTTACGCTTTTGTTATAAGATCTTAATTTGTTTTGATGAATCTTTTTCAGATTAAACAACTTGTTAATATAAAAATGTTTTGCTTTGCTAAGAATCTAGTTCTGAATCAAGTCACAATAAAATACAATAAAAAAAGTTAATGTTGAGCAGCTAAATAGAATTTACCTCTGTCTCTTATCCCTGGACTTCAGACATATATATAATTAATTTTTTCGAATTGTTGCCTATCGAAACACAAATTCTTATATTTGTAAATTATATTTTCTAAATTGCTTTGACATCAAGTTTTCTTTATAATCACACATTTTAAAAATGTGTTTATTTGAATTTTTGTTTATTCATGTTACATGAAAAGGCAAGGCATTCGGGTCTTTAATTTGCTGTCAATAATTACACTTTTTTTTTTTTTTTTTTTTTTTTTGGACAGTCGATCATTTTTTTAGGAAAGTCCGTAGGTATCTGAACTTGTTTAATTTTCAACATTCAGAAACACATTTATTTTTAGAAGCCGGATGTATAAAGACGATATAAGTTCATATGTACTATACAACCACACATTGTTATTGTTATTTGTACCTCATGTAAAAAATTGTAATTACTTTCTTTGGTATAACGTAATGTTGTCAGGTTGATTCAGTCAGATTTAATATTTATTATTATTTATTTATTTATTTTTGGATAAAAGCAGTTAATTTAGATGTTTCTGCATTAAAGGAATAGTTCACCCAAAAAATGAAAATTCTCTCTCATTTACTCACCCTCATGCCATCCCAGATGTGTATGATTTTTAGTAGAATATCTCCGCTCTGTTGGTCCTTACAATGCAAGTGAATGGTGACCAAAAATTTGAAGCTTCAAAAGCACACAAAGGCAGCATAAAAGTAATCCATATGACTCCAGTAGTTAAATCCATGTCTTCAGAAGTGATTTGATAGGTGTAAGAAACAGACACATATTTAAGTCCTTTTTGCTGTAAATTCTCCTCCCCGCCCACTAGGTGGTGATATGTACTAAGAATGTGAATCACCATAAACACAAGAAGAGGACTGTGAAAGTGAAAGTGGAGATCTGTAGGTTATCTGACAACATTTCTTACATTGTTTGTAGCACACATAAAACCTATTTAAAAAAATAAAATAATAAAGTGTTTATATATATATATATAAGCCTATAAATACCATATAAATAACATTGTTCTAAAGAATTACGCCTTGTCTGTTCCGTGGTCCTATTTGAAACTTGGCAAGCATAACTATGTTTTAGAAACAAAGGTAATTTGGCGAAAACTACATCTCCCAGAATGCAGCGGCGAGGACTCCGTCAGCCCCTTCATCAAATCCGCAATCTCACTCACTGTCCGTGCCCGAGGACAGCAACTCACTACCTCTGTTGCTATCTGCCAGTGTAAGTGCACTATTTCTCGTTCAATTCTCGATATTTTACATTGCGCTAACAATCGAGCTGTGCGCGAACTGCTCTGCATGAATTCATTAGAAAGATTCAATGTTTAGACTGACATTGCATTGTACTGTATTTGTCTTGTATTTCTCGTGTATAAAGTCGTGACTTCGTAAACGATACCTCAAGAAATGCTTGTGTTTAAAAAAATAAATAATAATAATAATACTGGCACAGCTTTCTTTTCTTTTCTTTTTTCTTTTCTTTTTTTTTTTTTACATTATTTTATTAGTAGTCTGTTGTCGCACGCGCTTCCAGTAATTCTTTGTCTTGGTCAGCCACTAATCTTCCTTCAGATAGCAGCTTGACCTAAAACAAATGACAGTGTTTGTAATGCTGTTGGTAAGCAAAACTTTTCTAATAATAGTTTTGGTTTATTTCAATTGTCTTGTTTTTCAGGATTCTGCGCAGCTGGTCCTTTGAATTTCATCTGAAACATTCTGCTACTATGAATAATTTCAGCACCATGACCAGACCATTGTAATACATATTAGTTACATTGTAATAACACATGGATAACTGTTTGCTGCTGCACCTATAAATGAGCCGAGACTGTAACTGTAAGCAGCTACAACAGGTGACGTAGCCTCCTGTAGAATATATTTAATGTATGCGATATGACTGCACCGTAATCTTTCCGAATTATAATGAAAAATAAATAGAAAGATAGCTGTTGGACTTATTTATATAGATGATCTTAGAGGGATCATGCTTGGAGGTCGAGTTGTCTTAGCCTCTTTGTCTCTATTGTCAGCACTGTCCAACATCTATTCCTGCTGTGAACTTTTTATTTAATTTATAGTTGAATCCTATTTGTATTTGCACTTAATCTCAGCTAAAATGACTTCATCGTATAATGATGAGACCAGGAGTGACATATCGGAATCTCTGGAAGTCTGTGAATTCCAGAGACAGTATGTGGATTCAGGGGGTTACTACAAATCCAGAAGCCTGCCCGTTCTTAATGGTGGCTGTCCGACAGTTAATGAGATGTTGGAGCCGAGGCTGGTCAGCACGACACAGACTTTAGTAAATACTGACCAGTGCTCAGTACTCAGTGAGCTACACCAGAAGAGAGACTCTAGCGAACTGGAATCACCTACCAGGACAGATTTCTCCCCTTCCATGTCCAGCATGGTGGGTCTTAGTAGCTCTATGAGAACTGAAGCCAACCGGGCAGGAGGCAAAAAAATAGGCTTTTCATTCATGAGATTTGTCCGATTTCCTGCGAGGAAGTACGTTAGGGTGATTCTCTCGGACTCTAGATGTTTTCTTTTCTGTATGTGTTACCTGACATTCATCCAGTCGTTGATGGTCTCGGGCTACCTTAGTAGTGTCATCACCACCATAGAGAAAAGATACAGCCTTAGAAGCTCTGAATCTGGTCTTCTGGTTAGCTGTTTTGACATTGGGAGTCTGTTGGTGGTGGTCTTCATCAGTTATTTCGGGGGCCGTGGGCAGAGGCCACGGTGGTTGGCGGTAGGTGGGGTATTTATCGCCGTGGGAGCAGCTCTGTTCTCCCTTCCACATTTCATCTCTCCACCCTATCAAATCCAAGATGTCAACTCCTCCATGGGAAACAAGAGCCTGTGCATGAATGGCAACGGGAGCAGATGGGATGGTCTGGATGTGTCATCCTGTCCTCGGGACCAGGAGGGCAACGATCACTCCATATATGTCGCTCTGTTTATCTGCGCCCAGGTCCTGGTGGGCATGGGTTCCACACCAATCTACACGCTGGGACCAACGTACCTGGATGATAATGTGAAAAAGGAGAACGCATCCCTCTACCTAGGTAAGACATTTTTTGTAGTTAGTTATTCAGGGTTCCCACACTCATGGAACATGTGGAAATATCAAGGAATTTGAAAATGATAATTTCCAGGCTTGGAAATGTCATGAAAATTTCTATAGTGAATAAACATTTTTCAAGTTATGCTCAGCTCTGAACTATTTCATTGGCAAAAATTGTTCTTTCTGACTGCAATCTCTCTCTATTTTTTTTAACAATCTTTATCCTCTTGGCCGGGGGTTTTCAAACTGGGGTCCGGGGACCCCTAGGGGGCCGCCAGGAGGTGGTAGGGGGTCCGCAGAAAATGCAAAAAAAAAAAAAAAAATTATACATTCATTCTGCATCCTAAAGAGTATAAATACATGTCAAGCAAATTTAAAATGTTTTTCTCCAGGTTTATACACCTAGCATTACTCTAGCAATGGGTAGAAAAAAATGATATGCTCTCAACTGAAAACAAAATAATATTTTCCAGATTTTTCAATATTATATTGTAATAATTTCTTTTTATTTTCTTAATTTCCTTATTACAAAATAAAGCAAAGTATTTATCTTTAGAATATCATGCTTACTATTTTTTTTTTCACACAGATATAATGTTATCTTGTACAGAAAATATAAAGCTGCCTATATATTTTAGAAAATGTGTCCCTCACGAGGTGATCATCATGTTTGGGGGTCCTCGGCATCAAAATGTTTGAAAACTCCTGCTCTAGGCTAATCACCAACCACTGGAAAAGTTATGTTAAAATAATGGAAATTCAATGGTCAAAAGGTGTAGGAACCCTGATTACCAACATCGTTTTGGGCTTCTGTTGTCTTTTCAATTGAGCATAGAATGCTTTATTCTTTAAATCTGTCATTGTACTTAATTTATTGTTAATAAGTCAGTATAATCAATTTAAAGTCATTCCTACTGTATTGATAACAGTGCAATATGAAGTATTTAAAATTATGTTAAGAGTGTTATTCTTTTTCTTTACATTTTTTTAAAGGAATGCTAACGGAAATGTTATCCTGGTCTCTTAGAACCATGCACATTACAATACCTTTTTCACATGGCTCATTGTACTTATCAGCAGCAGTTGTAAAATAAACACTAGAGGTGCTAAAACAGCAACTTTTATTCCCAACCTAGTCTCATAGAATGAAAGTTATCTACATTTTTGCAAACTGACTTTTACGTGCCGCATACTACGTTTTGTCATAGTTTCCTGGTGAAATTAACAATAGAGGTGCTACAATAACTGTGCATTTTCATGAGTGCAATGGCTGATTATGACTTTATAAACACTTATTTTAAAACTCAATAGAACATTAACATTAAAAACATCATCTGTTTGGGAGAAAATTTTAATTGCCCCTAGAGCCACAAATTGGATGTTTCACCTCAGAACTGTTGTAAGCCACATGACATTTTGCGAAACTGTCGCCACAGTAATTTTTTTTTTTTTTTTTAGATCTCTTAATGAATTGTGTAATGAGAAGCAACATATTAGAAGCAATTATGTAAATTCTGTTTATAAACCCCAATCAAATATACAAACCAATCCTAGAGGTCACTGCAAGATGAGGGGTGTAAAACGCACCATCACATGACCCATGTTTTCTCTGTCATATACCTTTTTCTTTAATCTTTTCCAAATCCTGTTCTTTCTGCTCTGTGATTGGGCATGCTGATGAATTTGGATGAGGCGCTTTGGGTGCACCTTCCTGTTGTTTAGAGAGATTGTTGTGAGAGAAACTGTTCTGTGCTTTAAACAGGGTGACATCAGTGTTAGATAATCTTCTTGTTTTGGTTATATTCAGCATCATGCTATAATCAATGTGTTAAGTCTTATCCATGGTAACCATGGAAGTATTAAGCATGCTGTGTGTTTGCATATTGACAGCTTTTGACACAACAAAGCTGCTTTGGTTTTATGTTCGATGTGAACAGGCCACTGGGTTTTGACACTGAAGTGAATACTTAAGAAGACCCCTTTATCTACAGCTTGGTGAGTAAGTGGGGCAGTGTCGGATCCTATGTCTGGGGCATCACCCCTCTGGCTGTGACCCCCAGCTGTATACACTCCCAGCGTCCCAGTGCTTTTACAGCAAAACTGGGCATATCCATCAATAGGGTGGGGCTATCGGGAAGGGTGAAAACACATCAAAGAACATGCACGCACACACTCTTTGGAATAAAGAACAGCCCCTATTGTAAAGGATGTATGCTGTTGCCTTAAAGTAAATTCGTTTTTTCACAGCTTGCATCATCTGAAGTCCATAGTGAATGTGATAAGGCAGAGTGCTAGAGAGAAAGAAAACTATCCACCTCTCTCTGTACAATGCTGTGAAAATGTATTTGCAAAGGAAATCTGAGTAGACACAAAATACAGATATTTAAATGATAATGTTATCTATTACCAACTGGGCCTGTGTTAAAAAGTATTTTCCCCCAGTTACTAAATCCCCAAATCTATGAAACTGCATTTAGGCCTGATTACTGCCAGTCCTGTTCGATCAAATCAACACCTAAATAGAACTTTTTTAGCAGCATGAAGTTGGCTAAAATATCTCACCCAATAGCAGACTATGCCAAGGTCGAAAGAAATTCCAGAAATGATGAGGAAAAAGGTGATTGAAATACATCAGTCTGGGAAGGGTTACAGAGCTATTTCAAAGGCTCTGGGACTCCAAAGAACCACAGTGAGAGCCATTATCTCCAAATGGAGAAAACTTGGCACAGTAGTGAACCTTCCCAGAAGTGGCTGACCTTCCAAAATTCCTCCAACAGCGACAACTCATCCAGGAAGTCACAAAAAAGCCAAGGACAACATCCAAGGAACTGCAGGCCTCTTGCATCAATAAAGGTCACTGGTCATGACTCCACTATCAAAAAGACACTGGCCAAAAATGCTATCCATTGAAGAGTGGCGAGCCGAAAACCACTGCTAACCCAGAAGAACACTAAGGCTCATATGCATTTTGCCAAAACACACCTTGATGATCCTCAAACCTTTTGGGAGAATGTCTATGGACTGATGAGTCGAAAGTAGAATTGTTTGGAAGACAGGGGTCCTGTTACATCTGCCGTAAATCAAACACAGAATTCCACAAAAAGATCATCATACCTACGGTCAAGCATGGTGGTGGTAGTGTGATGGTGTGGGGATGCTTTGCTGCTTCAGGGCCAGGGCAACTTGCAATAATTGAGGGAAACATGAATTCTGCTCTCTATCAGAAAATCCTAAAGGAGAACATCCAGTCATCAGTCCATGAGTTGAAGCTCAAGCGCAACTGGATTACGCAGCAAGACAATGATCCAAAGCATAGGAGTAATTCCACCTCTGAATGGCTCAAAAGAAGCAAAATTAAAGTTTTGGAGTGGCCTAGTCAAAGTCCTGACTTGAACCCGATTGAGATGCTGTGGCAGGACCTTAAATGGGCAGTTCATGCTCAAAAACCCTCCAATGTGGCTGAACTAAAGCAGTTCTGCAAAGAAGAGTGGGCCATAATTCCACCACAGCGTTGTGAAAGGCTGATCTCCAGTTATCGGAAGCATTTGGTTGCAGTTGCTGCTGCTAAAGGTGTCACAACCAGCTATTAAGTCTAAGGGGGCAGTTAGTTTTTCACATGGGTGATATAGGTGTTAGATAACTTTTTGGCTTCAATAAAAAATATATATATTTGAAAACTGTGTTTTGTGTTCACTCAGGTTGCCTTTGTTTTATGTTATATCTTGTTTGAAGATCTAAAACAATTTTGAATGAAAAATATGCAAAAATAGAAGAAATCAGGAAGGGGGCAAATACTTTGTCATAGCACTGCATTAACAATACTATTTAAGACTATTGTTTCTACCCTGAAACCTTGCTTAACGGGCAGTTTTTTTTGTTTTTTTTTTTGTTTTTTTAGCTATTTTAAGACATTAAAGCTACACTATGCAATTTTTGGCCCACTAGCAGTTAAAAAATAAAACTGCATATGTCTTGCGGAAGAACATTGTTTTGGTTGTGGTTCGGCTCTGCTCCTCTGCACGGATGAATGTTGTTCGAGGCACCGTTGTACACAAGGATACAGGACATCTTATCAGAGCGAATGGGCAAATAAATAATGAAAGAAAGGAAAAGATGTATTTCCGAAAACATGTCATCTGATCAGATAAGTGCCATATTTTATGCTGTTGTTTTGACTTGTTGGAAACATTGATGTTTTGAAGTAAATGACGTTACAAAAGTTAGGCAACATTTGTTAACATTAGAGTAATGATTGCTAGTCTGATAAGGGCAAACGTTGTAAAGTTTTTATAACTGCAGTATATTCTGGCCAAATAGACCACGGTAGTAACTAATTTATAGATTGTCATTGTTACCAACCAGTGGTCAACATAAATTCAAGACTCATATGTCCTTGGCAAGCCTAGGACTAAAGGATTTATTTATATAAATGATTGCCATTATAAAGAACGTGTGCTAGCAAGTGAAAAGTTCTGCACCGATTACAGTATAATTATTGTATTTCACTACACACACACAGACATGTTTGTGTGTGTGATTACACAATTATACATAAACCATATCAATAAAATATCTTACCTGATGAGTAAGAAAAAAGCCATCTCTGGGTCACTTTTAAATCCTTTCAGATCTCGGAGTTGTCGCCACCTCTGAAAAGCCAAGCCGATGTTGATTCTGGTTTTATTACGGACTCTGATGCTTTCCCTTTTTGCTTGTAGACCCTGCTCTGTTCGGGGTTTCTTTTTTTCTTTTTACAACCGGTGATTCTCTGGAGGTTTGCCGTTTTGAATGAGCCATGGTCAACAAACTTTCAGCTTCAGCTACTCCCACACACGCGCTACAGAAGCCGGATCTTATTTTCTCTGTGTACGGATATGATGTGACACGCACGGGCGAATGACGTACATGTATGCAATTTCCTGCGAAATCCATCCCAACAGCTCTAAATTATTTATAATATAATATCATTATTATAGGTTTATCTAAGTGTATTTGGGTAAAGACATGGTTTGGAAGATGGATTTTTATTGCACTCTCAACAGTAACATTTTGATATTTTTTAACAAAACAAAGTTACATAGTGTTGCTTTAAAGGAAATATTTACTTTGCACACAATATGGCGTTAGGCAGAATGTCTTAAAACGAGACCCCGAACTAGAAGTAATATGACATAATGACAGTAATGACACAATCATTTGTATGTCTAATTTCTTTTTGGTATCTCCCTCTTCCAATTAATTCAAACCCCATCTCAATTTGTCGAAAGCACTTGGGGCAAGAAAGGTAAATTGAAATTGGCTGTTCATTGAGAGGAAGTACAGTGGAATGTTTGCTTTCTCCTCAACTTTTGTTTGAGCTGCACACACATTCCACGAGCGTCACTTAGGGCAGTTATACTTCCCATTGCACTCTTCAAAGGTGTCTTAGACAAGTTCCCTCACAGTAAAATACACTCTTCTTTTCTCTGCACTCTTTCAATTTTCGTTATTATCTCCAACCAAGGGTAATGCCCTTTATAGGGATAGTTCGCCCAAAAATGTACTAACCTTCGTGTCGTTCCAAACCCGTATGACTTTCTTTCTTATGCGGAACACAAAATGAGATATTTAATCAATATCACGGTCTGTCCTTTCCATACATTGGAGTTGTTGCATATGTTTTCTCTAAGGACCCATAAATATCACAAAAGTAGACTCTTGCATTTTATATATGGCTGGGCAATATGGCCAAAAATATTATCACAATGTTTTGTTTTCATATTGTTCGATATTGATATTTATCATGATATACATTCACATTTGCACATTGCACTTTTTTTTTTGAAGAAAAGAAAAAAAAAAGAATGAATCCTAAACAGTCACAAATAGTCTTTACAAAACTGCATTGAGGGCCCAGAGACAGCCAAAGCAGTGGGGTCTGAGAATTAAATTATTTTATGGAGTTTATCAATCGAGTGCAGTTGGATATGAATGTTAAAAGATCATCTGTTCGTTTTCAAGCATAATGACAGCAGTCCAGTATTTGTTTGAATATTTTTACATTCAAATTACAGTACCTATTTTTATATTTCTTTACTTTCTGACACCCAAGTATTGGGGCATAGAAGCCTTTGTGACTAAGGTATGATACTGTATGGGGGTTCAGGGGTATCCCTAAGAGAAAATTTTGAAAATATAAAAGTCTGAATGAACCATTTTTATATTTTCATTAAAGTGAGAAAGACTAGGCTACCAACTAGTAATTTTATTATCTTTCCTTGTCATACATGTCAGAGATGATGACATCTGATTAATTTTCACTAAATTAGAACAGAAATGTATTTGTTTTTTATTAAAGGCCTGTAACATGCTGATTAATGTAGCTAAATTTACAAGGAAAAAACACAAAACGTTACAGTCTAAGAAAAATTGTGTACAGCGCAGAAAGATCAGAGCTGGTGTACACAGCACTGTTGTTTTGTCGCGCTGCTCACTAGAGACGATGAGAGGGTGCAACCATCATCATGAAGTCTTGCGGTACGGATAGAATCAATCTGGGGTCCGGACCTGGACATAGCCTAATCGTTAGCAAGGCAGCTAACGTGAGCAATCATACAGTCTGAGAAAGCCGAACTGCTTACGTTTTTAGCGACATGTCTAGATGTAGAACATAGGCTAAATATAAAAAATTACTCAAAAGTTTATCATTGATATCGTGATTTTATTTAATATGATAAATATCGAGATCATTTTATTGCCCAGCCCTATCATGATATTCCAAGACTTCTGAAGGCATACAACTTTTTCTTTTCGACTAGTTTTTGGTGAGAAACAACCCAAAATGTAGGTCATTTTTCAGTGAAAACCATGACGTCCATTGCATATTCATGAGTGCATATTAAGCCTTCAGGAGTCTTGGAATATGAGACAAGTTGCATGGATTACTTTCAAGATGCGTTTGAATCCTTTTTAAGCTTTAAAGTGAGTCACTATAAAGTCACTATTCCTTAAAGATAACATTAATCTGTACTTGATTTTTCTAAAATTCTCACCAATCTTTCAGGCAAATGCACTTTATTAAGCTGACAATGAGTTCATTGTCCAACCATCTCCTCTTCCTGAAACATTTTCAAATACTCACACACTGACCCCTGTTCAGTCATCAGTGGCATTTCCATGATGAATGACTGAGATTAGCCTATGATATAGCGTCTCTTGATTAACATCTTGAACATCCCTATACACACTAGCCTTTTTACTTAATAATCATGCTTTCCATTTGAACAATGGACAGGACTTTCAAGTCAGCAACATGCGCAGTTCATTAATGAAGTGGGGGCACAGGTGTTTCTCTGACTGATATAGAGGCCAACGATTTTCTTAGCGTGGTTCTCATGGCTTATAGACTGGTGTCAGCCAGGGCGTCAGTTTTGATTGGATTGGTATTCTCCGAGTTTTTGTGTCAATGCGTTAGGGCAGGGGTGGATCTAGAATGTTTTTTTATGGGGTGGAAAGGGGGTGGTATGCAGACTATGAGGGGTGGCAACACCAAAGCAAGTGCCCATGCGTAGTTCTTATGGATTAAGGTACCAAGCTTCATTGCAACAAGTACTAGTTAATTAATTGGAGTCATTATGAAATTGCAAATGTCCATGAATTTGCGATACAACTGCATTTCCACAGGAACCACATAGTAACCATTTTGCTACTGATCTGCCAACATTACATTTATTTTGTATTTTTATATATTTTTTTTTTTGCATAATTAAAATTAAGTAACAACATTTATTACTCCAGAGCACCAAGACTTTGTCTACTAAACACATCAACAAATTCTAATTGTTCCTTAGCTTGACATTTAGAACCGGTAATTTGGAAAAAACTTCACTATCTTTGTTAAGTGTACCCAAATGCATGCATATACCATGTTATTCTGTAATAAAGTCCTGAAGGCCTATCACCTTTGTAACAGCTGGAATAATCCATTGAAAGCGAAGATTAGCACAAAGTTAGGTCTAAATAAAAATAAACTGTACAGAAAATTGTACTGGGGTTTGGGGTGGGGCAGTGCTGCAAAACTCATGAATATTATTATGTTATGCACAGTAAAATATTCTTTTAAATTACCTGTTTTGATCAACAGTCATTCTTATTGATCGTTTCAAGCACCCAAATAAATATTTCACATAATATGGTAATTTCATTTCTACATCTGCCACTATCAGTCTTGGGATTTTGTTAGTCAGTAGATGAATACATAGATCAGCATTTTGATTTAAAACATGACTGATTGATCTAGTGGTAACTTCTTGCCTTTTATTTTTTAGAGGTTTTGGATTCTAATTAGCCCAGATATAAGTTTTTATTTGAATAAAACAAGATTGCATCTGTACATCAGTGGATGGGTGTTTAAAATAAAATGCAATAAAATATGTGGGGAGACGAGAGTAGCGGAAACACAGACACATTTATTGACAGTTCTGTATATGAAAAAACATCAAACTCCGAATTTCAGACAGCAACAACCACAAACTCTCCAGTCCAGCAGCGGGAACCCGGGGAAAAAAAATCAATGTGTGCCCTTGAACGAGATGACACAGCTCATGAACGACCCTCTCCCATAGCACAACCCAGACATGAAACACACTGCTCACCGGTGCGCCCCATGAACAATCAGCTTAACTGGTTACCACACACCTTAGAGTGATTAAGAGAGAGGGAGAGAAAGAGAAAAAGACAACAAACACACACACACTACATACACACAAACAATGCGGCCGAGAAGGCCATCACAATGGGGGACACGGAAAAGAGCGCGAGCTTGCGGCAAAACCGCTGATGCTAAACGACACTGATGACATCCGCAACGAACACTTATCATAACATTCAGAATAACATATTCCAGCACTGGATCGCCAGTCAAAACACATACAGATGAAAAAGAAACTCCTACTCAAGAACTGGAGATGTTTCATGTGGATTATATACATACCTGACAAAAGCTATTTCAAATAGTGGTGAGGGCACGTCTCACCCGTCTCAACCCATAACTGACAGCAAAGTATCTAATAATCATTCAGTGAATACTTGGAAACACCAGAGAAATGTACCTTTTACCTCTCTTTTTTCCACTTATTTGTCAGTGTGGTCATTGTTGTAGAGGAAATAAGCTCATCAACCCTCAAGAGCCCAAACACTGTACATGCGCTGCAATAATAGGTAGGCAATTGGTCGATGCTGTGATTGGCACGGGATTGGATGCTGCTGTAATCAGTAACGCTATGGGTCTGTAGTTATTTGTGCGTTAGGTGACAGTTTAGGCAGTTTGACATGAATAAACCCCTACACAATGTCAAAATCAATTATAATATACTTAAATTTATATTTGATACATTTTGATACTTATGCTGGGGTGGTAGATGGGGTGGCGATGCTTTTTCTTAGGGTGGCATTTGCCACCCCATGCCACCCCAGTAGATCCGCCCCTTCATTTGAGAGTGTGTTTGTGTTTCAGTCTGTTGCGAAATGCAGAATAAAGTAATGATATTCCAGTTGGCAGTTTTTCAACTTTAAGCCCTAAAACTATAATAAGGACCTGCATTATTTCTTTTTGGCTATAGCGTTTTCCATGTCAGAGATAGTTCATCATAATGCTCTGACGGCTCTCTGGAGGCCAAGCATTTTTATTTGTGGTAGTAATGGAGGAATACTGTGAGATGGATGGAGTCTGTGTTATATTGTTAGACACATTATCAGGCCGCTCGGGGGAAACACATCCATGGTACCTTGTCTGCCTGCTTCTGTTAAATTTAGCAGGGGAACAGATGCTGCATGTTGTGTGTGTGAAGGAAAGTGGAAGAGGCTTTGACTATACTGTGGTCTTTATCATAATACATTCACAAAAAAATTATTTTATCAGTCTTTGCCATAGAAACATCTAAAAATCTTTTAAATGACATACATTTACTTAAAAAGAAAAAGTGCATAAGGTATTAGGACTTTCAGAGATTATATTTTGAATTAAGTTTATTTTTCTTACCCCATAGGCACTATTATTATTATTATTATTATTTTAAATAAAAATCTAATTTACTGAGATTTACAGTATACTTAAAACAAAACAAAACAAACAATATTTCTTCTCAAGTAAATTTATCTTGTTTTAAAGATATTTCTGCTGGAAAATAAGATAAAATACAGATTTTTGCAGCATCTCATTCTGTGTGCTCAACAGTTAATACGACACACACACACACACACACACACAGACACACTGATCTAAATACTAGGGATGCACTGATCGAAATCGGCCAATATTCATCTTAAATCTGTGATCGGGGATCGACTGATCGTGTCTAGATTTATTGGCGATCTTTTTTGCAGCACGCAAGGAATTACACATACACACTGCTACTCTAATGAATGAGCGCTTGCTCAGCCCTTGAAGCATGACAGAGTGAACTTTGGAGGGTGAGTTGTTGGCAATTCTAAGCATTCGTGAATTTAAACTTTCAGATATGATGTAATTCACATGAATATGCCAATTTGTTTTTTAAAATGTGTATGAATTACACGTGTATGAATATTAACGTGCCCATTTTCTAGAGTCATTACAGCAGTTATTCTGACTCGTTGCACAGTGAACAGGAAGAAGATAAAGAGGCTGCAAACGGGTATAAAAACGAATTAAACAACAAATAAACATGCAAATACAAATCTAAGTACACGTGATGTAATGCGAGTTGTGACAATCAGATGTTATGTGGAGCGATAGAGACCGTTTGAGCGATCATGAGCACTTTTAGCTTTACTCCTTTTAACATGAGCGTGCTCAGTGTCAATCAAACATGCGTGCTCTCCAGGTGCTCTCAATATCTCATCATTCACTCATCTCAATGCTATTTTGTGAGGATCCCAATTTAAATCAGATTAATGTTGGTCACAATACCACTAATAACAGATGTAACTGTTTAACCTTCAATAACAGCACCACGTCGTCATGCATTTGCTTAATAATTAGTGATTTGTGTTACAACAACATGCCAAAGACAGTAAACAAATCATAGATATTAATGATTTCTCATTGGAGCAGTTTTAGAGCTTGTAATAGATATATTTTTCTTATTTTTGAAAGTATCTCTGCTGTGTGTGATGCTCTCATGGTTTTTGGTTGCCAGTATGTCACAATGATCTTTTGATATTGACAACAGAACTATTAATAACTGTTTTCAATACAAATAAATGTTAGCAATTCACAGTTAATGTAATTTTAATGTAATTTTGGTAACACTTAATAAAAAGGCTTAATTTCTTTAACATTAGTTAATGCATTAGGTATCATGACCAAACAATGAACAATATATTTTTACAGCATTTATTAATTATAAAGTTAGTTAATAAAATACAATTGTTCATTGTTTGTTCATAGTGCATTAATGTGCATTAACTAATACAACTTTTGATTTTAAAAATGTATTAGTATATGTGTAACTAAAATTAATTAGTTCATGTTAACTACAGTAATGTTGTTAAATAATGTTAACAAATGGAACCTTTTTGTAAAGTGTTACCATAATTTTACTATTTGGAGCACAAACATATAACTGCAGCATATAACTTGCAAAAGTGTGGCAAAGGGCACTTTTAAGAAAAAATCGGTATCGGGCGATCATAGTGTTAAAAAAATCAGAGATCGGTATCGGCCTCAAATTTCCTGATCGGTGCACCACTACAAAATACATCTGTCCTCTAGCTCCAGAATTTAATATTTTCCCCACCATGTTCCGTCCATTATGTGCGATCACATTCGCTGAGCTGAAAGTGCATTTGTCTTTGTGGAGCCCTTCAGAATATTTGCACCCATGTAACGGCATTTATGGCTTCCTCTGACTATGTACTGGCCACTACCTAACTGGGACACAGACTTCAGTTACATGTTAGGATTGCTCAGCAGATAGGGAGTTGAGCAAGTCCTCAGTAAGCCATTTACCACCCTACGTCACTGCCCTACCGTACTCCTCAGCATGTAAACATGGCAAGATCCTTGTGTCACGCTCTCAGCAGGCGGCAGTTGTTAGAGGAGATTTATGCACCATGCCACCTCAAATGAACACTCTCTATTATTAGAGTACTGTCTTCTATTTCATTACATACTCACAGTATTAATTGATTTTCTGCAGCAGCAGTGAGTGAATTGCAGCATTAGGGGCTGTTTACACCGAACATTTTTAAACTAATTTTTCTATGCAAACATGCACTAGATGGATGTCTTTGACCATTTCGCCGCATCTTGCAGTTTTTTCAGCATCACGTGCAGAAGTGCCACGTTTCTTAGACGCTGTGTAAAGTAAAAAAAAACTTGTCTCGAGACACCTGTGTTCTGTTTTATGCACTACATCTACAATTTTTCAGTGCAAGAACATGTTCAAATGCATTTATACATCCATCTGTGTGGTTTTTCAAGTGTTTTCGTGTGTAAACAAGCGCTAAACAAATGTCTTTGTTATGCCACACCTTGCTGATTTTTAGCGTCTTGCGTAGGAACACTGTTTTTGAGACGACCTGCTAAGTTTAAAAGAACTTAAACTTTTAAAAACTTGTCTCAAGACACCTGCATTCTGTTGTATTCGTTGCACTGTGTCTAGCTTTTTTGTAGTGCAAGAACTTGTTCAAATGCGCTTTTGCATACGTCTGTGCTGTTTTTGAAGCAAGAATGCGCTAGACAGATGTTTGCATTGAAGCTGTGCCGTGTCTTGCTGTTTTTTTCAGCCTCTCGCTCACGAGTACCGCATTTTTTAGATGATTTTTTAGGGCATTTTCACCTCTAAGGGTTGTATAACGTGTATATATGAACAAACCAAATGATCTTAGACCCCCCTAAAAGGACCCAAAAGCGAACCGTACTCAGACCACCTCAGGACCACCTCACCTCAGAGCAGCGTGTAAAGATGAACCACTTTGAAATGCTGTGATGCGCGCACTGTTTGCGAAGGTTCACGCCAAACTCCCGCAAAAATACTAGCAATGATTTTGATAGTTTCACTTTAATTTAACATTCGCCTAATGTTCTTGGTTCATACATGCAGGAGATACTTGCTAAATTTCCTGGGCGCTTCGGCAGAAAAACTAGAGAGTATATTTTCTGAAAGGGAATGGGGCCGCTTCAGCACTGGCTCCAGACTCGAGTCCCGAGACGGGCATGGCGCCACAGGACACACCGTGTGGCCATTACGTCAGTCTGTCACCGTCTTTTCAGCCCTTGGACCGACCCCTCATTTCTACGAGCAGGTGTTCCTCTAGAACTGGTCTCCAGGTGCGTCATGGTCACGACAGACACCTCCAAACGGGCTGGGGTGCTGTTTGCAACGGGCACGCAGCCGCCGGCCTCTGGACGGGCCCGCGACTGCATTGGCACATCAACTGCCTCGAGTTATTGGCAATTCTGCTCGCCCTGCAGAGGTTCCGGCCGTTGATCCAGGGCAAGCACGTGTTAGTTTGGACCGACAGCACGGCAGCGGTAGCATATGTCAACCGCCAAGGCAGTCTGCGCTCTCGTTGTATGTCACAACTCACCCGCCGTCTCCTCCTCCGGAGTCAGCAGCACTTCAAGTCGCTGCGAGCCACTCACATCCCGGGCAACCTCAACACTACAGCGGATGCGCTGTCACGGCAGGTTTCCCTCAGGGGAGAGTGGAGACTCCATCCTCAGGTGGTCCAGCTGATTTGGAGTCGATTCAGACGGGCACAGGTGGACCTGTTCGCCTCCCAAGAATCCTCCCACTGCCCGCTCTGGTACGCCCTCTCCGAGGCTCCCCTCGGCATAGACGCGCTGGCACACAGCTGGCCCCCTGGCCTACGCAAATATGCGTTTCCCCCAATGATCCTGCTTGCACAGACCCTGTGCAAGGTCAGGGAGGATGAGGAGCAGGTCATCCTGGTAGCACCCTACTGGCCCACCCAGACGTGGTTCTCGGACCTCACGCTCCTCACGACAGCTCCCCCCTGGCAAATTCCCCTGATGAAGGACCTTCTTTCTCAGGGACGGGGCAGACCTCTGGAATCTCCATGTCTGGTCCCTGGACGGGATGCGGAAGACCTAAGCGGTCTACCACCCGCGGTGGTAGACACGATCACTCAGGCTAGGGCCCCCTCTACGAGGTGCCTGTATGCCTTTAAGTGGCGTCTATTCGCTAAGTGGTGTTCTTCCCGACGCGAAGACCCCCAGAGATGTGCAGTCGGATCAGTGCTTTCCTTCCTGCAGGAGAGGTTGGAAGGGAGGCTGTCCCCTTCCATCTTGAAGGTGTACGTTGCTGCCATAGCAGCACACCATGACGCAGTCGACGGTAAATCCTTAGGGAAGCACGACCTGATCATCAGGTTCCTAGGAAGCACCAGGAGGCTGAATCCCTCCAGACTGTGCCTCGTTCCCTCATGGGATCTCTCCGTAGTTCTTCAGGGTCTACAGAGAGCCCCCTTTGAGCCTTTGCAGTCAGCCAAGCTTAAGGCACTCTCCTTGAAGACTGCCCTCCTGACTGCGCTCACTTCCATCAAGAGGGTAGGTGACCTGCAAGTGTTCTCTGTCAGCGAAATGTGCCTGGAATTCGGTCCGGGTTACTCTCACATGATCCTGAGACCCCGACTGGGCTATGTGCCCAAGGTTCCCACCACCCCTTTTAGGGACCAGGTGGTGAACCTGCAAGCACTGCCCCAGGAGGAGGCAGACCCAGCCCTGTTGTTGCTGTGTCCGGTGTGCGCTTTACACATCTATTTGGATCGCGCACAGAGCTTTAGAATCTCTGAGCAGCTCTTTGTCTGCTTTGGTGCACAGCAGAAAGGAAGCGCTGTCTCCAAGCAGAGGATCGCCCACTGGCTTGTTGACGCCATAACTATGGCATATCTCGCCCAGAACATGCCGCCCCCAGTAGGGCTACGAGCCCATTCTACCCGAGGTGTAGCAGCTTCCTGGGCCCTGGCCAGAGGTGCCTCTCTAACAGACATTTGCAGAGCAGCGGGCAACACCCAACACCTTTGCAAGGCTCTACAACCTCTGGGTGGAACCGGTTTTGTCCCAGGTAGTGGCACGCAACACAAGCGGATAAAGCCGGGATAGCCGGCCGGGTGTATCGCTTGCACATAGCGCCTTCCACCTCCCTTGGAGCTGAAGACATGCGCCGTTAATTCCCAGTAGTGTTCACAAACTTTGTTCCCTGGTTGACTTCCTCCGAGCCCTGTGACAGTCGAGTTTTCGGAGAGACTCATTGCCGGCCCAGTACACACGCTAACTAAGAGCCCTGTTCTGGGGTAGGTGCTCCGCATGTGGCGGTTCCCTGTAAGGCTAACCCCATGCGATATATATCTTCTGCTAGTTCGTTTCCCTGCTGGCAAACTGCGTCTTCCTTGGGCAGAGCCCCTCTGCCCCAGTCTCCATGTTTGTAGTAACTCCTCCCCCATTGGGTAGGATCTACCTTGAAGGCTCTCCACATGGTTGGGAAGACCATGTGACGTATTCTTCCACTTAAATATCCCCCCTCTCTTTGGGCGAGGTGTGGTCTCCGCGGTGTCTTCCCCTTGGGAGGGACACCCCCCGACTAGACCTGGCGGCCCAGTAGGATAATCCCCCTTCTTTTTTAGGGAGTGGAAAAAGAGAAGGGGAAAGAGGCCACGACTGGGTTAAGCCTGTCTCTATCTTTGGGTAGTCGACTTGTCCCCAAAAAGGGCCGTTCGACACTCATAACTATGTTGGGGAAGGTTACGTGTTGACCTGGTCTGCTGGCTATGAGGCACACAGCAGTCTGCCCACCACACACCGCCAGTTAACGTAACACAGTTCAGCCAGTTCGAGTGAGTGACAGATAGGGAACGTCATGGTTACTGGTGTAACCTCCGTTCCCTGTTGGAGGGAATGAGACGTTGTGTCCCTCCTGCCACAACGCTGAACTACCCGCTGAAATGGCCGGACCTTATATCAGCTCCTCAGCATAAAACCTGAATGAGTGGTTGCATAACAGCTCCTTTTATACCCGTATGTCTGGGGGTGTGGCATGCAAATACCACTCGCCAATTTTCATTGGCCTTTTTTCAAAGACCAGAGGTGTCTCGGGCTCCCAAGAGTGACCCCTAGTGTCACTACATCGACACAACGTCTCGTTCCCTCCATCAGGGAACGGAGGTTACACCAGTAACCATGACGTTTTCCTTCATGCCAAATAAGGGCTTGTAGGTTTTATCGGAGAGCCTTAACATAACGTATGAAAGAGAAGAATGTAGGACAGAAATATATTACTATTGCATAATATAATATAATTGAATGGGTTGTCTGGGTTTCATAAATAACAATGTAAATGTAAAGTTGACCAAAAAGAGACACATTTTAAGTACTTGGAAATGTTTTAACATTTAAAATAATACTTTTCATGTCATTCTATCCATGTGCAATATTTTTATATAATAAACAATTCAATCATAATTTTTAAAGCCTTAAAGAAATAGTATAGCCCTACTTTATTAAAAGATTCCAAGTTAAATATGAATAAATTACTTCTTAAGGTATATGTGTATTAAGCATGACAATTTATCATCATAAGCCAAATTTCATAATCTTTACATCTTTACAGGAGTTGTGGTGTGAACAACAAGGGTTCTGAGACCACATAAATGCTAAAAGGATCAAAAAAGAAACTGGGTCCTCTTTTGTGTCAAAAAAGTTCACGAGCGAGACAAACACAGAAATGTGTTCTGTGTGAACTGCCCCTTAGATGTTTGGTATTGTTTAAGGTCACATGAAATTTGGATATCTTGTCTGGTCTCTAACAGTTGGCTTGCTTTAGGTTATATTTTATAGCGGTGCTTACAAAAAAAAACAAAAAAATAAAACTAACCTAGTTTACATATCTGGGCTATGTGAATAATATGTGACTTTGTCTTCGTTTCATGTGACTTGAATGACATGGAATGATTTTAAAATGCTGTTTTGTATGACTTAAATATTACAAATGGGTCTATTGCACTTGTGTGCCAGATTGGCTCTGACAGATGTCACATAGCGTTTGAAATGAGATCAGAACGCTTGCTATGGCATTAATTGTAATTAGTGCCTGTCCGAAGGGGTTGTGAACAATGTCCGTTTAAACAGCTCATAATGTTCAATATTATTACACAGATTAACCCTAATAACAGATCTGGGATTGTCATTAAACGATAGAGATTGTGGATCACTTTTACTCATTGCTTTGATCCTTCGAGAAGGTTGCAGCCTTCAGTGGTTGAACTGAAATGAAAATGGCTGTTACAACTACTAGAGAAAGGGTCAGGGTAAGGTGCTGGACATCATCTTGTCATTTGTCACAGAGGACAAATGAGTTTGTGTTCTCTACAGTCAGTTGCAGTAGAAGTGTGCAAGTGTTCTTGTGTTGATGTATGCACCGGAATGTTTACCTCAAAGCAATCTGAGATTCTGAGGTTCTAAGAATTTGTTTTAAGCTTATCTAAGGATGAGCCGGGCAGTTACTTAAGACTCAGTTGCTGTTGGGCCTTTTTTGGTCCACACTTGCTTAAGGTGATAGTTCACCCAAAAATGAAAATTCCATCATCATTTACTCACCGTCATGTTGTTCCAAACCCAGGTGACTTTTGTTCTTCTGTGGAACACAAAAGGAGATGATACACAAATTGTTAGGGACTGACAGCCTTAAGGCCCCGATATACTATATACGAAATCGAAGAACAAACAGGTGTGACGACATTTAGAACCAAATCTGGCCAGAAAGAAGGTGCTTTTTAGTTCATTTCGTTGGTTCGTAACAGCTCGCTGGGGCGAACTTTTAGGAAAACTTCTGACCGGCTGCTGAACACCTTCTTACTGTCATTGGTCCATATCATCGGTGGGTGTGACCTAGAGCACCACCTACATACCAACAGGTAATTCTGTTTATATTCTCCAGTCAGTCAAAATCAGACAACATTAACACACCAGCGTGTAGAGTTATTAGCGAACTGGTGCAAATTTAATTACATCTGTACGATCGTTCACATTGAGACATTTTACAAGAAAGTCTCATGCAATTTCTTTGTTTTTGTTAATTAGTCTACAAAGGGAATCAAATCTACTCAATTTAAAGGTTTTAAATGTACCTCTAAACGCCCTCACCCTGCAGTGTGGTGGGTGTCTGAATGTTCGCAAACAGTATACCGTAGCTCAGCTGTTTTAAACATCTTTTTATCCCTGAATGAAGACCAAAGAAGAACTTCTACAGAAGTATATTGAGGCCTTTAGTCACCATTTACTTTCATTGTATGAAAAAAATGAGATGCAAAGAGTGTAAATTGTGATTGAGGCAGCCTCCGTTTGTGTTCCATGGAAGAAATGAAGTTTGGAACAACATCAGGGTGAGTACATGTTGACAGAATTTTCATTTTTGGGTGAACTATCCCTTTATGGGACATTCATTCTTCAAAAAGAATAAAGAATCTGTTTATAAGACTGTTTTCCCATGCCACTTTATTGCTAGCTGTCGAATTATGGAAGTACTGTTGCTTCTAGCTGTGGTTGACATTTAAATACAGTATCTCCTTCATTTCAGTCTTGGTCTGAAAGACACCAGTTGTCTCAACTGACCCCTGTTCTTTAAAGACAGTTTGATGTAACTTGTTTAAACAGCAGGATTTGAGAAATCATATTAAAACTGAACACTTGCACAACATCTTTCCTCTAAAGCCTGCTGTTTTGCTAAAAATACATAGTAAGGTGATGATTTGCAGCCCCTCTGTGCGTTTGCCATGGCTAATATCCCTTAATCACTCTTTGGCCTATCTGGGTTTTTAGACGTGACTTTGTCTTATCTAATGACCTTCCCTCTGGGTATAGCTCTCTCGGTATCTAAGAATGTTTGCCATGTTTTAGTTCCAACGGAGAGGTAATGGATAAAGACATTCTCAGAGGTACTTTGAGAGTTATGCATCTGTAAAATGTGCCTGTACAAGGATTCAGAATTTTCCTATGAATAAAAAGCATTTGGTATTTAGAACACAAAGTAAAAAATGTTTCATAAAAGGTCAGTCCTCGCTGATATGCAATTAGTCTTTGCCATTGTCTTGCAATGTGTGCTCAGAACAGATTGTGCCCATGAAACAACAATAGCTTTAAGGTTTGATCCATAAGGAATTTCTCGCTATTTGAAGTTAGCCGTGTTGTCATTGCTGTGTATATCTTAATTAGCCCAAATTCTCAATTCAGATGTTAATCTCATTTGAAGACCTTGCGCCAGTTCTGAGCGGCATTTGAATGTGGACAGCTGCTGCTTAGGAGGTCTGGGTGTGCTGTTTTGCTGTTGTGCTGTGCCTGGAGTATTGATTTATAATGGAGTTTAGTAATCCTTTGTCTTGCTCTGTGTTTGCTTCAAAGCAGGGAGAGATATTGTACTTGGATCCTTCTTCACTATCTGAATTATCTAAGCTCTTTAGGCCCAGGCAGACAGTACCAGGATTGCTTGAAGGTTTGCTTGAGTAAGCCTAAAACAGAACAGAACTCTTGAGGAATTATTTTCTTCACCACTGTTCCTCACAGCCCAGATTAGGACACAGGTGTTAGGGTGACTAAAGCAACATAGATGAACAAAGCCTGAATTTATTCTATGCACTACACAGTTTTAAAATTAGTTTATGTTAAGCATTAGGTAAAATTGAAGAACGTCGGACAACCTCGGAGTCGGGCTTCAGAGTTATCCATTTTAATGTTAAGATAGTAAACTAGCTAGCTACAATCTCCTCAGCTAGCACAATAGCATATATAGAACATAATGTCCAAACCACACCCATGATTAATTCGAAACAAGCTGAGTTCTTCTAGGTCAGAAATTTCAGAAATGTGCGCAAACAGGAGAAAAATCACCAAACGAACACGTTGCAGAACAAAAACACAAGTGCATTTAGGTGAACTAAAAGAAGCTTGTTCGCCAAGCAAGTACAAATAAGCCTAAAAGATGATATTTGTAAGAATGTTCTGGTCGCTCTTTTATATACAATTAATGAATAAAGGCTGGAGCTTTTAAGCTTCAAAAAAGATGCAATATCACTGTAAAAGTAGCATTAGAGAGTAAAAGTAAAAGTAGCACATGTCTGCAAGGGATCCATACAATTTGTGCATTATTTTCCAAGACTTCTGAAGTCATACAATGGCTTTGTGTAAATAAAAGACTCTTAATCTTCCCCTTATGGATAAACTGATTCATTGAAATTTATTCTGATTCATTAGAATGATTGTTTCAAAAATTGGACATCGCTACTTCTCTAAAGGAGATCAAAGTCAAGATTTTCAGTGTATAACGACTTAAATATCAACCCGTTCCTCACTTAAATGGATTGTATGACTTCAGAAGATTTGGAATATAGCACACAAGCCATATTAATCACTTTTATGATACTTTTCTAATACTTTTACATCCTTTTGAAGTTCTATAAAAGCCCTAGTCCCTATTCATTGTAACTGGAAAAGAGCAACCAGAACTTTCTTAAAAAGAAATTGCCTTTTGTGTTCCACAGAATAAAGAAGGTCATATGGGTTTAGAACAATATGAGAGTGAGTAAATGATGACATACTTTTCAGTTTTGGGTGAACTATCACTTTAATAACATGCTTTTCCTGAACCCTACATAAACTATACCAGCCTGTCACTGTGGTTCAAATTTAAAGGCTGTAGGCCTAAATTCATTCTTTGACACCACTGTCCAGATTCATGCACACACACAAATACACACGCACAAAAGACTGAGTACCCGTCTCACTGCCCCTTCCCCCATTTGGTGCTCATTGTCTATGACCATTTTACAGATAAATACAGTGCGCTCAGGCCTGTCGGCCCAGATGGCTCTTTTAGAAAGAATGTGCAGAGGGATCATCTGTCACTTACCCAGAATACTGGGTCATGGCAAAGGAATTTCTAAAGCTCATGCAATCAGTGCAAAGCCAGTTTTTAATCCAACGTGATGATGAAAACACAGAAATGCTCTCTGATGCTCCATGCACGTTTTCACTCAACATGTTTGTGATCATGACCCTCAGACTAATAATTCAGTGTGGAAATTATTGTCACTCTATTATGCTATTATAGAGATGGCATATTCCACACATAGACTAATCATTTTCACATTATTTTGCCTAGTGCCATGGATTTTTGTGAATAATGGAATAGTATACTGAAAAAATAAAATTTATTCACCCTCATATTGCTCATTTGACATCGAGATGTTAAGCAGTATATTTTTATCAATTACAATTCACTTTCATTGCATCTTTTTTCCACATAATGAAGATGAATAGTGATGGAAGGCCTTTTCACAACAAAGGCGTCACGATTTTGAGAGGCGAATCGCGACGAATGGCCCTTGCACATTGAAAGCGAAGCGAATGACAGCCATTAGGACATTCATGCCTTTACAATAGGTGGTGCTAATCGACAAACAATTTTACCCTGGAACGGTAGGTGCCTCAGCGCACCTTTCAGCTGGTCTGCCCTCCGCCTATGACAGATGAGAAGAAATACTTTACAAGCAGATCGAAAAAAGAAAACTGATTTCTCTACAAGCTGCAGAAGTGATGAAGAGTTTGTTGTTGATTTGCTCAATGAGAAAGAAAACCTTTGAGACACTCACAAACTATTTCAGTTCACCTGCTGGATGAGTTGACTGGCATTATTATCATGTGTACACAGACTGAGGGGTGATTACAAAAAATATGAGTTTAAAAATAATATTAACAGTTAAAACATGTTATCATTTGAAATAAGAGTGATTATATGCCACTGCCACGCATGTATGTTAAGTAATTTTTTTTTTATTCTCTGTGTAATGCACACATATAATGACTGTTGTAACCGATGTTGTCAATTTGAACTATACTGATTGTATCTTATTGCATGTGTATCTAAATTTGTTCAAAACGTGTTACTAATTAAACGTGACAGCATTTAAACGGCCAAAGAGTCTATATAATGCAAGAAATACAACACCTCACCCAACAGAACCATCTTACAGCAATATGGAATACGTTATGAAGACGATCCATGTAAGATCATTGAGCTTTTTAAAGGGGATGCAGCAATATCATTTACATGTTAAGAGAACCCATAGGTTTCTGTTTTTAAGACATTTGATGCAAATGAATCACATCCTCACTGCTGGTTCAGGATTTCCTCAGGAGTTCCTTCAGCATTTAATGTCAGTGGTCAGAACAGCTTTCTGTGCTTTAGCGCCACCTGTTCAGCTGATTTTGGGAACTGCAGCAGCTCCTGTCACATGATTCATAGCTCAAATTTGATTGGTTGGGGCATTTCTTCGACAAACTCACCGTAAAAAAAAACGTTTCTTTGTCTGTGAGTGATTCGGCACGAACATTCGTTCCAGGTGTGAAGGGCTCGTTAGTAATCCATTGCTTCCATAAAAAATTTGAAATCACGCCAAAGGTTCACGTTTGGGGTGAAAAGGCCTTGAGACTGTCATTCTGCTTAACATCTTCTTTTGTGTTGCATGGAAGAAACAAAGTCATATGGGTTTTGGAATAAAATGAGCACGAGTAAATGGTGAGCTATCCCTTTAAGACATTTAATTTCACTGTATTTTTAACTTAATAATGTCGGTTAGTCTACTTATTATGTCAGTGGAATAATATAAATCAATAGAAAAGGTGTCATTCTATCAGTTATTGCATGTTAATGTACTGTATAAAAACTCAGTAAATTGTTGACTTTGCATATAAGTGTGTCGTATCAACTGCAGTGTGAAAATATTAGAGATCTTCATTGGCATCTGTCAATTACAGGTATCGCTATAACAGATTGAAAGGTGTTTTTGAGCACAGATTGTGTAGGTGGCTTTGCAGTTTTTCAGAATGGACTACAAAGTTGATTCCTACCATGTAACATGTACTGTATTATTTGGTCAAATGAATTATATTAAAGAAAGCAAGGACAGACTGTACTTTGTGTTCTAGAATCCAGTTAAACACAGTCTTTGGTGATGTAACCAGATATGCTGATAAATTGGAATATAAATAAATAATGCAGGTAAATAATGCAATTTTATCCCTAGGGCCTATAAATTTAAGTCTGGTTTTATGCAGCCATTTCTGTATCATATTAAATGTGGCTGTCGAGCACTCATGGAAAGGCTTTTTCTCTTCACTATTTTTTGATGTTGCTGTTTCAAGCTGGCTTTAATTTCCCAATTTTGGTCTCCCCATCTTTTTTCCCATGGTCAGGTGAAAGAGGAAGAGTGAGTGAAAGAGAGGGAAGGGAACAGAGACACATAAAGAGCAAGATACAGCTCCCAGAAAGGATAGGATTACAGATTTAGGAGGCCAGAGTGAGCGTCCTCACGGTGAGTGACCTAACGCCATAGCTGGCGAAGAGAGAGGTACAAAGGGATTAGCAACTTTTTCTTTGGAGTGGTTCCTCGTAATAACATTACTGCACTAAAGCCCTTTAATGAGCGTAGTGTGCCTTTGATGAGCGGGTCACATGGAGCTGGTGATTGCCATTGTGTAAATCAAGCAGTCCTGGGCTGGGACTGTCTAGAGCATCAGCCACTCCATGTCTCAGGTGCTACCTGTGGATGTGATGAAACAATCATTTCTGTTGATGTTGTTCCCTGTCTGTACTGAAAGTGAAACTCTGAAGGGGTATGTTTGCTTATTGAATATTTTTGGCTTTATATTCAAAGACAACTGTAGGTAAGCCATTTGTATATTGATTTTCCCAAAATGTATAAATATTGTGGCTCTGTGGTGCTATCATAACATTGCCCTATTTGTTTGAGAATCCCGATCAGCCTGACATACAGAATCTAGATTGACTCAACCAACTGAACGAGTTTGGGACCAAAATTGCTCCAAAGCAAATGCACAAACTCTGATGACGACACAGCTTATTCACGATTGGCTAGATGCCCCGATGACACCGGTGGCATATGTTTCATGAGCTGAGTTCGCAATGGCATACTACACATACCACACTATCTGCTATATCAATCTATGGCAGAAATAAGAGTAGTATGGTAGTATGCCATTACCAAGGTGTTTATTCTGACACCTTCTGTTCCACTAAACTGTCACAAATCCGTGTTCTTACAAATATACATCATGTTTATATCATCTTATATTATGTTTATCATAGTAATATCATGTTTATTCATAAAGAAAACAATTCAAAATGTTTAAATCTACTGTCCCTTTATTGGTATTCAAATAAAATAGGCTTTTATTGGACTTTCATCTTGTACACACAGCAGACATTGTATTAAGCAGCACATAACCTTTTCAAATGAATAATGTTTATGGTTATTATATGTAAAATTCAAACTTCTGTCTATCTGAATTCCACTTTTTCTGTAATAAAGAAAAGAAACATCGCGCAATTTTCCGTAAGTGGTGTACTTTCAGCAGACGACTGGAAGCCAAAAGTGTATGGCTTGACAGCTCTCTTTTCAACTCCTCCCCTGACTGCAAGTGGCAAATCTCACTGATTGGTAAGGCAAGGCGCAGTTCAAGTCGAACACACCTATTATTTTTGCTATTGACCTTATTCATTATAGCGCCATATTTGATTTTTGACGTGAATGATATCGAGGATGTGAGAGATAGACTTACAGTCTTTTCAATGGCATCCAGTGTAGAAAGCAGTATAAAGCTTCTAGATCACATCTAATTATCCAAAACTCTTATTTTCTGGACATATTTGTCAACCTTATTTTTTTATTTTATTTTATTTTTATTTTTTTTGTAAGATGTGTTTTCCAATGAAATTACACACTTCACCTTTAAATCCATTCCACAGAATTCTGCAGAATTCCCCCTCAATCTGTGCAGAAAATTGAAAAAAAAAAAAAATAATAATAATAATATTTAAAGCTTGGAAAAAAATGCACAAATAAGAAACACAAATGCCTACACGTGTCTTAAAAAAGACCCAATGTCATTGTCTGTGGTGGAACAAAATCTTTCCCCCGTTTGAGTTGGAAACTAGAGCAGTGTAAATGTCATCATGGCAGAGGATTCATTACCAGGATCTTTTTTTTTCCTTCCAGACATCACTGTCATAAGTCTTTGCCCCATTTATAGTACCAATATAATTTGTGTTAAGGGAAAAGTAATGTACATCTACACTGATTATTATTTGAGAAAGTATGTGTATTAAGAAAGTACATGTATTGTGTATTAAGAAAGTACGGCATCACTGTATGTGTACGTCAATGATTGTCAAGGAACTTCTGCAAACCTTCAGTAGTGGTATTCACTGAATGTACATGAATCTATTTACTTACATGCAATAGTAGTAGGTAGTATGTCCATTCAAAGTTTTTCTGTGGCTTTAAAGTCTTGTCCTACCTTTAAAGGATATTGGTCCCCAGTGTGCACTCTTTTTCAGGCAATAAAATCAAAGCTGCAAATAATATTTAGGTGGCAATTCAGCCTGATCTCACATAAAATTCGGCAAGTTTTCTTTAGCCGAAATCGGTATACATTGACCGAATTTGAAAATACTGCTTCCAGAGGCTAAAGCGGTAAGTGTTCCAGAGCATATAAACAAGTGTGATATCCATTTATATACAGGAGAGGTCGCCAGTAGCCAGTTGTAAAAATAATTGTGTAGAGCCGAGGAGGGCGGGGCCGGGCTGGAATGAGACACACCCGGTCCCCAATCAGCCTGATGGGGCGCGCGAGGGATAAAGGCGGCCGGGGACGACAGTTCGAGAGAGAGAGAATGACAGACAGCTGTACTGTGTGTTTCTAGTTGTGTGTTTTGTTTAAGTTGTTTATTAAATTATTATTTAAGTTGTCAAGCCGGTTCTCGCCTCCTCCTTTCCACCGAACCCCCTTACAAATTGTTTTCAGCTGAACAGGGTGTAAAACAGTGAAGAGAAATGCTTATTTAATCTACCCCCCAACCAAACCCAGATCTAACCCTAATCATTAGTAGCGACAAAATGCAATGTTAGGGATAAAAATGCAACCTCCTTATCATGCTCGTGATTGTTTATACAAACGTGATTACTTCCTCGTTTGAATGGGATTGAACTGTAGTCTCCCATGCAACTGACGCAACGAGCTACCAGTCGTGCCACGAGGGAAAGTAATTGTTGTTGAGCCGTTCCAAATATGTCCAATGGGAGATAGGGCATGTCAGTGAGTCAGCATACTGTTGCCTATACTAGGGTACCAGAACTTTCGGAAACAGCACGCCGACTTCCCGTGTGATCATGTTGGGCAATTAGTCTTTGGAAGAGGAGGGCAAGTCCATGTGGAGCATGTCATCAGTTTTAGTGCCACCTCAGGAGGGAAGGGAAAGGGAGCCCTTACCTTGTGATATCTCCAGCTGGGGGAAAGCACCACCAATCCTGCCCATCGCTTCTCTATAGCTGATTGGATGGTAGAGGTGCTGGTTTTAGCAGGAGCTTTCATCTTAGAGTAGAAGCCAATTTTAGAAGGGTTTTCCAGGGAACATACTGTAAGAATCTCTTCTGTCATCATTTACTCACCCTTATGTTGTTCTAAACCCATTGGGCTTTTTTTTTTTTTTCTTTTTTTTTTTTTTTTTGTGGAACACAAAAGGAGTTAGAATGTTAGCCTGCAGTCACCATTCACTTACAAGTAGCAAAACATGAAATTTGCATTATTTCTCCTGAAATATTCAATTCAATTCATGTTCAAAAGATATGAGACAACAATTGTTACACTCTTGGCATCACATTACTGTCAGCAGCTGAAACATTTTTAATGAAGGCAGTTCCTGCCTCAGTCTTCTGTTTAGGGTAGAACTTTGAACATCAGCATTCGTGTTTTAGATTTGTAGTGATTGTTGCTGTAGCATTAATCGCAGTTCTACACGTTTGCATCAGATTCAGCAGAAAGCACGAAGGGAGTCAGCAATGTGCTTCAGAACCCCTGAAGAGACCCACCGCTTCAGCAAATAAATGTGCTCAGTCGCTTAATGTGCTCATGGCTGTATGCCCTGACCTGTCTTTTTCTTTGTCTTTTTTTCTTTATTGAGCTACTTGTTGAATTAGATGGATTGGATGCATTCATCGATCTTTCAATCTTCAGAATGTTCCGTCACTTGTAAGTTTACCTAGTTTGAAGCAGTAAGAGCATAATCTCTATATCTTACTAGGTAATGTTGAATATATGCAAATTTAACATTATGTATGTGTATATGTTTCTGATTTCATTACTGTGGTATTAGTGCTACTAGAATGTCACTGAGCCACTCAATCAGTCACTAGATGTTGTGGCTGACAGTGTTCTTGCATTCTGTCTCTTGAGTAAACTTCATCCTCTGTCAAGGAACGTGTTCAAGTGCCTCGGAGGTGTCATGTGGAAAGTGATAACCCAGAGATCCGGGTCATATTTTTAAGCATGGGAAGCCATTGATTTGTCATTAAGGCCTTCCCAAAGAATGTGTCATAGAAACAATAGATGCTCGCTCTTTACCCTGAGTTAACCTGCTTCACCTTTGTTTTGCCTGAGCTCACCTTGATCCATGTGATCTGCTAGACAAATTGACTGCTTTGAAGTGTTTCTTTCGCTCAAAGCTAGCCTCACTGCACCTCAACGGGCCGTGTTTCTTTCATATGTGATCACTTTTTTAGCTTTCTTTTGTTCACCCATTGCTGACAGCCTAAACTTATAAGAGTGTGTGTCATGAGTTGATTTGTCAAGCCATAGAGTGCTTATGGTATTGGAAGTGGGGCAATGTCAAAGGAAAATCTATGAGCTTAATCATTGCAGTCCTGCTGACTTGTTGAGTGGGAATACTGAGTTTGCTGAATGAATCACAGAGTTCTATCTTTCTCACCTTTCTCCCTTTCTCTCTCGTTTTTCTCTTTCTGTCTGTCTCCTCTGTGTCAGCTACATTGCTCTTTTTGTCTGATGGATCATTTCTGCTCTATGGCCTTTGAGGCCCCTGTGCCCCCCTCTGCACCTCATTATAGCCTCAAAGTCACACCTGGCCCAGGGAAACAAATGCCCTCTGAGAGGATGGTCCTCTCTGCATTCACAGGTTTGTGCTTGAGGTAAAGCTTACTGATGTGAGTTATTGCTACTGTGCTTCATTGCTCTTTCAGGCTGGACTTCTCACCGTAGTTTAGGAGTGCCTCAGGACTATGTTGTTGGAGGATTCCCATTCTAACAGCTTTTCTCCAAAAAAGGTGTTGTCAGTGAAAGTAAATACGAGTGTTGTTTTTCTTCCCTTTTTCCTTCAATTTATACATTTCCTTAGACATGTGTTAACTCTGCACTGTAAACTCTGGACATTATTTGTATTTATTTATTTATTTATTTATTTTTTTTGGGTGGGGACATGTCTGGGTAATGGTTTACACATAAATCATTGATGTAGTAGTACATATTACCTCCACTTATTACAGAGCTCTCTGGAATACTTGATTCTAATTGGTCAGTTGGGGCATTCTGTGGTCATGGAAAACCTGGAAATATTAGGGAAATTTTAAATTTTGTTTTTGAGACCTGGAAAAGTCATGGAAATAATAAAAACAAACTTAAGTAGTCATGGAAATTTCTATAGTCCATTTTCAAATTATTCTCTGTTGTCAAATATTTTATCGGTTTGATGTTGCTCTGTGAAAGTAGGGTTGGTTCCAAATTTTTTGAAATACTGGAACCTGCTGATTTTAATGACTTTCAGTTCCGTTAACGTTTCCCGAATGTGCAGTTTTCCACCTATGATGACAGAACACTGTTTTAAAATACTTTGACAGTGTTTCTTGCTGCGCTATTCAGTGGCAACACTGCCCTTCTACTGAATCTATAGTGCGAAACACTGAGTATGTCAGGTGTTGTCTGATTTCTGAACGAATGACTCTAATGAGCCGGTTCTTTCAAATCTAAAGTTCGCAGTGTAGTCTAATTCCTGATCAATGAATCTTATGAGCCGGTTCTTTTTAGTACATCAAAAACAAACAGCAAGATGAGTGTAGTGCTGTTCCCAAAGTTACAACTTTCTTCATGTCCAATTTGAAATAAGAACTGTTACTACGTTATGTATAGTTGAAGTCAGAAGTTTACATACACTTAGGTTGAAGTCATTAAACAAATTTTTTAACCATTCCACAGAGTTAATATTAGCAAACTATAGTTTTGGCAAGTCGTTTAGGACGTCTACTTTGTGCATGACATGAGTCATTTTTCCAACAATTGTTTACAGACAGATTGTTTCGCTTTAAATTGACTATATCACAATTCCAGTGGGTCAGAAATTTACATACACTAAGTTAACTGTGCATTTAAGCAGCTTGAAAAATTTCAGAAAATGATGTCAAGCCTTTAGACAATTAGCCAATTAGCTTCTGATAGGAGGTGTACTGAATTGGAGGTGTACCTGTGGATGTATTTTAAGGCCTACATTCAAACTCAGTGCCTCTTTGCTTGACATCATGGGAAAATCAAAAGAAATCAGCAAAGGTCTCAGAAAACAAATTGTGGACCTCCACGATTCTGGTTCATCCTTGGGAGCAATTTCCAAATGCCTAGAGTTGAACGTAGGTTGGTGCGAAAAGTGCAAATCAATCCCAGAATAACAGCAAAGGACCTTGTGAAGGTGCTGGAGGAAACACGTAGACAAGTATGTGTATCCACAGTAAAAACTAGTCCTATATTGACATATAGCTGCTCAGCAAGGAAGAAGCCAATGCTCCAAAACTGGCAAAAAAGCCAGATTACAGTTTGCAAGTGCACATGGGGACAAAGATCATACTTTTTGGGGAAATTTCCTCTGGTCTGATGAAACAAAAATTGAACTTTATGGCCATAATGACCACGTTATGTTTGGAGGAAAAAGGGTGAGGCTTGCAAGCCAAAAAACACCATCCCAATGTGAGGCATCATGTTGTGGGGGTGCTTTGCTGCAGGAGGGACTGGTGCACTTCACAAAAAAGATGGCATCATGAGGAAGGAAAATTATGTGGATATATTGAAGCAACATCTCATGACATCAGCCATGAAGTTAAAGCTTGGTCACAAATAGGTCTTCCAAATGAACAATGACCCCAAGCATACCTCCAAATTTGTGGCAAAATGGCTTAAGGACAACAAAGTCAAGGTATTGGAGTGGCCATCACAAAGCCCTGACCTCAGTCCGATAGAAAATGTGTGGGCAGAACTGAAAAAGCGCGTGTGAGCAAGGAGTCCTACAAACCTGACTCAGTTACACCAGTTCTGTCTGGAGGAATGGGCCATAATTCGAGCAACTTATTGTGAGAAGCTTGTGGAAGGCTACCCAAAACGTTTGACCCAAGTTAAACAATTTAGAGGCAATGCTGCCAAATACTAACAAATTGTATTTAAACTTCTGACCCACTGGGAATGTGATGAAAGAAATAATAGCTGAAATAAATCATTATCTCTACTATTATTCTGACATTTCACTTTCTTAAAATAAAATTGTGATCCTAACTGACCTAAGACAGGGAATGTTTTCTACGATTAAATGTTAGGAATTGTGAAAAACTGAGTTTGTATTTGGCTAAGGTGTATGTAAACTTCTGACTTCAACTGTACTTCAGGCTTTTGAGTCTTCAACCAGAGAGTGCAGTTGCTTACTGTTATGACAACTGTTATGACAATGTGTAGTTTGGAATTTTATTAAAAAAAAAATCACATCACAATTTATTTTATTTAATACATAGAAATACAAATGTTACAGAAAAGTCATGGAAATTCATGGGTCAAAAGGTGTGGGAATGCTGGAGGTCAAATATTTTTGTATATAATGACCGCTAAACTGTATATATTTTACCGTTTTCCCAGGCACCTGATTTCCAACATAGCTGTGCTCGTTTCTTGTCTCTTGTATGACTCCGTGGTCTCTCTCTTCTCATATAATAAAATAATTAAAACTCAAATCAATGTTTTATTTCCCTGAATTCATTTTTTTGGAAAGTAGCTGTGTAATAAGCGAGATAATGTGCAATCATTATGTACTGTATGGTTAATGTAAAATAATAAACCTAGACAGGGTGGTCAGATTGAAACCACACATGTCCTTCAAAGTACCTACATAGATATTTGTTCTAGGTATTCGTAAAATAGTGATGTCGAGTTAAAAACAAACAATCTGACTGGATTGAGCTGTCACCATAGCCATGTGTATGGGGACAGCTGTGTCAGGCCATTCTGATAGGGGCTCTCTGAGAGATATATAAGGTTAGAACTTGTAAGAAGACACTGCTGCATCAGCAAGTTTCCATGACAATGCTATTCCCCACGCCAATGTCATTCCCTATTTCATTGTATTTTAGCCCTGTCTCCTGGCAAGGTTATAGGGTCGAACAACCACAGAGATCCAATGCTGAACACTTACAGTGACATTTTAGATGGGAATTCTTCCCTGCCTTGACTACTGCATATAGAAAGTTTTAAGTATGGCTATTTTTCACACTGAATGCTTACATCACATCCCGCCTCAACAACAATAAGAGTTTCAGCTCAATGGCTTTCTCTGAATTCATCTTCTCTATTCAGGGACATTTTGCTCTTCTGTTTTATTTTTGGGCTTCAACTCTGACAGAAAGTTGCATGATGAATTGCAACATATTGTGCTGCTGTTGTGCTTCGGCACAATTCTCTTGGGTACAAGGCTCCATTTGAGCCCAATGAGAGTTTACAGAACTCATGCCGATATATATATATATATATATATACATAATGAGACAAAAAGGTCCTGCAATGAATCCCCCACAGGACACAGGCAGTGACATTGGGGAACATTAAATTGTTTTATTTTATCATATGCTTCATGCTCAGTTTGTTTTAAGACTGTTACGGGCCATTAATTATTTCTTGTGTTGTGGACTCTTCTGCAACAATGTATTGGTGCATACACTCTGATTTTCATTTTCCTCTGTGTAATGAAATCAATTTATTAATCTCCCCTAATTATTTTTGTCATTGGGGACTCATTTAGCATGAAAGTTGCTCGTGTCAGACTTCATTGTCTTCTCCAGAGATAACACACCCTCAAGGAGATGTTTAGGTTGAAAGCATTTCAGTCACCATTGTGAGCTCTGTGTGATGATGGGGGAGAAAAGTGGGTGACCCTGGGACAAAATCACAAACCTAGGCAGTTACATATGCCCTTTCACTAGAAACAAGCCATACTTACATCCCTCTCAGATGGGAAAGACAACACACACTCTTCCATGCACAACTCCAAAGGAATGTCCATGAGTGGCATTGAAGCGAGGTGCAGGATCCTGTATTTGCGGTATCTACTGATGCAGTGGAAATGTCCTCCTACATGTGTTCCAGCAGCTCATTGGAGGGTTTTTCAACTTTCTGTAGCCTGATTGGATCCTTTGAGATTTTTTTTTGGAAGGACCACATTGTCAACACTGCATTTGTGTCGAATGACTAATCCTGCACATCCTGTGACATGTCCGCTGAAAGGGTCTGTTATGTAAGTTGCAGTCCTGCTGTAAAGACCAGCTTTAAACAGCATAAATTTTCTATGCTGGTCTAGGCTGGTTTAGACTGATTTATACTGGTTAATGTTAGTTTGATTGTAGACCAGCAAGGTGTTTTTGATAAAGTTGGTTGACCAAGTCTTGCTGGTTTAAGGGACAGTTCACTTAAATATGAAAATTCTGTCAGTTTTTCACCCTCATGTTGTCTGATATGTCTTTGCGGAAACTATCCAACCTAGTCTCATAAAATCATGTTTCTATACTTAAATTTTTGCAAAATTGGCTTGTTTTATGTATTGCGGCAGTTTACTGGTAAAATAAACGCTAGAAGCACTACAACTACGTCTTTTATTAATGTTTACACAAATCACGAGTAAAAGGGCAGATTATCAGTTTATAAACACTTTCTTTTCACCCTGTTACTTACACAATGCTATCTTATGACATCAAAACACACTTACTATAGGGCATGACTTGTAAGGCAATACATATTAACGTTTGCGTGACATAATCAAATAAATTTACAAGCTTATTAAGGCACAATTAAGATTGACGGAAGCTCTGTTGAAAGAGTAATCAGGGTACCATGTCCAGAAGAGCATGCAAGTTGACACGTGAGCCAGCCCTCCACACAACCTCTCCCCAGATGCCACCAACCTGCCCATCTCCACGCACCACTGTTGAAACGAGGGCACTCCAGCTGACCCTCATCCCCCAAGAACAACCCGTCCGCCGACCACAACACCGGCCAGGACCCAATTCCCCACACACTCATCCCCCACATCAACAACCACCCCATTGCCCAAAACACAGAGTTTGGGACAAAATAAATCCTGAGTGCCCAACATGCCACACACAAAACTCCGAACCCCCAACCAAAACTCACAGATCCCAACACACCCCCAAAAAACACAGGTGCGTCCCCATCCACCGACCGGCACCACCAGCAGGTGGGTGCGCCCCCAAGACCAAGCCCACACAATCCAGAGGGGGCCCAACAGAATCAACGCAAAATCCCAAACTGCACAAGGTGCGCCCCTGCACCTCCAGATGTAGACCCGACGTCCCCCAGTATCCCAGCCCACACTCCCCCAGCACCAAACCCAAATCCCTCCCCCACAACCTCTTGAGAGAATCAAAAGCCCTGCCCCCCAGACTCCGAACCAGCAGGGAGCAACACACCGATGCCCCATGACCCTCTCCAAAAGCAGCAACCACCACTCCCAGACCCAGGGGGTGCATGCCACCCCAAAACAGCACAGAGCAGGTGGCACAGCCACAAACACCCAAAGAACTTGGGAATCCCAAAATGCTGAACCACACCTTCAAAGGATCCAAAACTCCACTCCCACACAGGCCACTTAGTGCATCAACCTCCCCCACAATCCACTCCATCCAGCAGAAAGGGGACCCACCAACACACAGCTCCGGGTTCAGCCATATGCTTGTGGCCACACTCAAACAAATGTCCGAACCAAACACTCTGGACACCTCTGTCCACACTGAGCACAAATACAAGACAACGGGGTGCAACCCAACCCCCCCAGATAGCCTGACAGAAAGGCCCCGCAATGGCGAAACAGAGGCAAGAACCCCCCACCCAACACAAAACCAGGGAGGGGCTTCCCCAGGCAGAAGCAACCAACGAGCCAAATGTCCGAGACAAAACGCATAACAACAAAACAAAATCCCGGGTAGGCCCAGCCCACCCCCGCCAATCGGCCCATGCAACCCACCGAAATGCAATCCGGGACATCCACTGCTCCAAATGAAGGACCCCGCCACACCACCAAACCGCCCAAAACAAGAGTGGGGGACATCCACAGGGAGAGACCACAGCAGGCAGCCGAATCCCGGAACACAACTCACCCCAACAACACCAACCCTCCAAGTCACAGACAAATGCTATGAAGCCCATCTACCCACACCGCCTGAAAACCTCCCCACTAAAGGGTCAAAATCAACCAATTCACACAAACCCACTGGGAACAAAACTTTCAAACACCCAATGCCCTGTCTGGGCCACCAAAAGGTGCCCTGCTGAAAAGCCACCACTGGGCAGCACGCCACCAGTGTCAAAGCTCCGGACCCAGACCAACCTACTCTGCACCCCGAGAACCCAGAAAAGGAACCAACAATTCCATGGAGGCAAGGCACAGAACCAGCAGGGTCGGAGACAAACAACAAAACATTGTCCGTGCAAAGCAAAAGCCCACACGCTCAACTTCCCGCCACCACCCTCGGAAAACCATCCCCCCATCCCACCGCGGCCGCCAATGGCCACAGGGCAAGACAGAACAACAATGGGGAAAGAGGGCAACCCCGCTGGGCGCCCCCATCCAGAGCAAAACAATCTGAAATCAATCCACTCATCTGAACCACCACCACCGTGTGTCCACAAAGCAACCCAATCCACGCAAAAAAGCATTTCCAAACCCGCACATCTCCAAAATCCCAAAATGACAATCCCACTCCACCACACCAAACGCACCCTCGGCTAGCCAAAAGCCCCGACAACACTCCAACGTCTAGCTGGACCTGGGAAACCAGACGGCAACTCCCAAACTTGCCCGGATCCCCCCCCAAGAACCAGATTCTATAAATTCTATAAAATATTTTTAAAAGATCTATATCATAAATATTTGCCAAAATAAGAATTTACCCCTTCAGCTAAAACATTAATGACCCTTCCTAATTTATCTTCAATTTGTTTGAGACATTTGAATTGCAGATGCCTACTCATCAGCGTAATGACTCCCCTGCTCTTACTAAAGCCAGCACCAAAGAAAACATGCCCACCACACATCCTCCCAAATTTTTCAGCCTCCTGCAGAGAAAGGTGCATTTCTTGAAGAAACACCACACCATATTCCCCACGCTTAAGAAGAGAAACAACCTTCCTTCTTTTTGTAGGGTGCCTGAACCCATTCACATTCCACGTGGAGAGAGACAATCCACTCTTATTAACATTTGACATTTTGACATAGAAGAAAAAATAGATAGTGTGTCAAAAACAAGATTATAAAGACCACATTCCAACATTAGTGCAACAATCAAACCCCAAACTTCCCACCGAACCAAACAAATAGAAAAAAAGAAAAATGTGCGCATTAACCCAGCGCACGACAGAACCAACCAGAACCAGGTGTCCATCCCTCTAAACTCAAACAGTTAATGTATGCCTACGAGAGCCCCCATGACAACTTTGCCATCGGATTGCTCAAGTCCGGTGTTTCTATAAAAATTTTGTGAGACATAATTACACAACAGAATATAATCTATAAAACAAACTCCAGCCAATAGGTGGAATAAACACAAAGAACATGTAGATTCATCCACATAACTGTCCCGAAGGTGTGTTCCTCCACAAAACAAACTAAAAAAAAGGCCGTTCATTTGACTGTCCGAGGCCGTTCTTCGGACAGTCAAATTCAGTTTCAGTGAGCCGGCCCATTTGACTGCTACATGAGTGCAACAAATGACCCAATCACTCCAATGTCCTGCAAGAAATACCCCACAAAACATATTCCAACCAGATTCATCCACAACACTGTCCCGAAGGAGTGCTACTACACAAAACAAACTCCAGCCGCAAGAAGGAACCAGCACAAAAAGAAACAAAAAAGGCGCTCAGCTTCCTCGGATGGTCAAGTGGATGTTCAGTGAGTCGGCCCACTTGGCTGCAACATGAGTACCACAAAATAACTTACTCAGTCCATTGACTTTATGAAGGACATCGCTTGCTGGGGACATGCAAATACTTACAGCCATCCTTAGCATCTATTCTCAATTTGGCCGGGAACATCAGTGCAAAAGCAACCTTCCGTTGATATAAGAGTTTCTTGCATTCTTTGAAACGATAACGTTTCTCTCTTGTCGAATCTCAAAGTCTGGGAACAAGAAAATGCTGTGGTTCTTCCAAGAAAGCCTTCCTTTACTCCTCGCCTCACGTAACACCAGATCTTTATCGGATGATCTCAGAAATTTGGCCAGAATTGATCAGGGCCCGTCTCCCTCCACGGATCGCTGAGCCAGAATCCTGTGAGCTCACTCAATTTCCAGCTTATGGCCTGTTATGTCGCACAGACTCGGAAAGAGCCTGTCCAGGAATTTCACCATATCCCGACCTTCTTCGTCCTCAGGAATTCCAACAATTCGGACGTTATTCTGCCGGTTACGATTCTCTAAGTCCTCCAATTTCTCCCAGACATGCTCCAAATCCACCTTGGTTGCTAGCGGATTAGCAGCTAATTCCCGCTTCGCTGACTCCAGATAATCGATCCGTTTCTCGACATCCCTGACTCTTGTAACCACCTCAGTGAATTTTGTCTCCATGGCAGTGATCGATCAACATATTACTGCAAGATCCTCCAAGTCAGCAACGACCTTCATAAGCATTGCTGACATGTTCAACAATTCTCGCCGAATTTCCTTCACTTCTCCAGGCAAATTGCATGTGGCCTCCGGGGGGGCGTCAGCTTGAGCACGTAAGTGTCATTTAATGTCTCCAGAGCCCGAGGATTTTGAATTCTTTGACATATTATCTTCCCAGAACAGTTAAGGATCAGGGTGTATCAAATCTCACTGGTTTATGACGTAAAAAGTATTAAAACTAGCAAAATGCGCAGAGCTCGCCGTTCACACATCCGATCCTCGCATGGCGTCACATGACTCCCAATAAAAAAAAACCTGATCTTGAAATGCTGGTCTTTTCAGCGGTGAATGTGAAGGTTAATTTGGAATTCTTAGAGCGTGCTGTTGTGACGTCAGTTGTTGATGTTGATTACTACAATACGGTCTTGCATAGCCAGCACATTTCTGTCTTCAGCAAGCACCTCCTCTGTCCTTCCCAGGAAAAATGACAAAGGCACGGTGGGCAGAGGTAGAATCTAGGCTGGATTTCTGCCAGTCAACAGGGAAACTTGAAGGCTTTCCACTTAAATTACCCTCTTTTACCCTCTATACGTGTATAAAACTATTAACATGATAAATAGAGCCAAACGGAGCTCTGTTACACAATTGAGGAAGATAAAATATGTGTGTGCTCATCTGTCTAACATTTGAGGTGAACTCTCAATGATATAGGAGCCGTTACAGAGGCTACTAATCATGGATATTATGTTGACTTCCGGACTGAACTGTTTCCATACTGATCATTTGTCGTTACACTTACGTTAATGATAACGTTAATGATTATGAATTTTCTTTGTGGGCTGTTTTTTTTTTTTGTGTGTGTGTGTGTGTGTGTGTAATTATGATTGTAGGTCAATGGGTGAAGAATAAATGGACAGCTTGTTCTTTTATTATTAAAGTGACTGTGATTTTGGCAAGTAGAATGTGTTCCTCTAACAACATCCTTGATGATCCTGGAGCAACATTCCTATCAACCAGTTCGATTTTAGGGATCGGGAAAAGGGTCTTTGCCTCAGATTTAAGGGGTGCTACAAACAGGTGCTAACTGTAGACTAAAACAGAAAAACAATTCTTAACCTCTTACCTGCCTATCGTTTGTCTAGGGATCCATACACCAATGCTAGTCCCATTCGTAACTAATTGTGTGGGTTTGAAATGATTGTCAGTATGTTCTTTTATTTCTTCTTCTTCTTTTATTTTATTTTATTTATTTATTTATTTATTTATTTTTGCTATTAGCATTTGTTATTGATTCTTATGTGAAATATTGAATAAACAAAACATATACACACAGAATCAACTTATATCCCATTATTTCCCCCTCCCCAACCCCACCCCGTCCCTCAACAAATATCCCTGTGGTCAAAGCCTAAAATACACCATGCACACATATAAGCATACAAACAAAAGAAAATATTTGAGAAAATAAAAAATATTAAAATCAACAAACAAAAAGAAAAGAAAGAATTCCACAAAGAATAGAATTTACTATTATCACCACAATTCTTTTTCTCTCCACATGGTCCTCACTGAGAGCCCTCCAGAAAGGCCAAATACCTGTCCCGTTACTTACCATATGTGTCTGTTTTGCCAAACTGTTTATATGACATCTTTTCAAATGCCGCCACCCTGCCCAAATCGGTGAACAATTCTTGAAATGAGGGCGCACTAAATGACTTACATCCTCTAAGAATGATCTGTCTGCCAATCATTATACTAGTTTAGACCCAGCTTTTTGTATGTTTATCACCTACTTTAATAACCGCCCCATCACCCAAAATACATAGTCTGGGGCAGAATGAAATTTGGGTATCTAAAACCTCACAAATAACCACTTCTGGACTCTTACCCAGAATTCTTGGATCTTAGCGCAGAACCTGATGATCAGACCCTGATCGCTGCCATCTCACTTGACGCCGAGAAGGCGTTAGATAGGGTGGAATTGGACTATCTTTTTAAGATTTTGGAAATGTATGGGTTTGGGAACACTTTTTTGTGTGGATTAAGTTACTTTATAAACAACCGATAGCAGCAGTGCAAACTAATGGATTAATTTCAGATTTTTTTTTTGTCTTGGTAGGGGAACCAGGCAAGGCTGTCCTTTCTCCCCTTTATTGTTCTGTCTTGCCCTGGAACCAGTAGCAGGAATAAACAAAACACATCCACCTATCCACATCACACTAAAACCTTTTCATCAATGGGTCAAAATTAATTCTAACTAAATTTCTCAATCCATACTCAATCAATTAGCCAGAATTTTAGACAATATTTTGACATCTAACTGGATCAGAGAAATTGGGTGATAACTTTTACATTAATTTGGGTCTTTATCTTTTTTAATTATGAGACTGATCAGGGCATGCGCCATAGTTGGTGGTAGTTCACCTTTCTTTTAATGACTCTTTGTAAACTTTTAACAAGTAGAGCCAGTTCTGTGGCAACAAGATCTAAAACATTCTGTGGCAAAACCATCTGGCCCTGGTGCCTTACCTGTTGGCAAGGCTTTAATTACCTCAACAAGCTCCTCCAAAGTAATATCTGAGTCAAGAATGTTCTAATGGCTCTACAAAGTTGCTAATTTCCTTATCGGTAGACGTGGACGTGGAACTATATAGATCAAAATAGAATTCTTTAAAGGCTTTATTAATATCTGTGGCATAAGTAAATATATTGCCTCTAGAAGACTTCACTGAAGGAATGGTGGAAAAATTTCCATGTATCTGGAAAGAAGTCTCCCTGCCTTGTTCCTTGACTCAAAATATGTCTGTTTTGCCCTAAATAGCCAAAACTCTACCTTCTGTGACAAAATAGTATTGTACCTATACTTTAACTAAGTCAACTCTCTAAGACCATTGGATGACATTTGGCGCTTCAGCCCTGTTTCAGCACTTTTAATAATCTTCTCCAATTCTATGAATTCCTGTGCTTTGATCTTTTTAATGAATAAGGCATATTGTATGATATGCCCCCTAAGAACTGCCTTAAGTGCCTCCCATGCCATGCCCACAGAGGACACTGAGGACCAGTTGGTTTCTACATAAGCATTAACTTCTATATTTAACATTTGTTGAAATGCTGGGTCCTGTAAAAGGGATGTATTAAAGCACCATCTAAATGATTTCACCAAAGCATGATCTGAAACTAAAATGTTCCCAATTGAGCAGTCAGTGGCAGATGGAATAAGTGACTTAGATATATAAAAAAAAATCCATTCTAGAGTAAATCTTATGAAATGATGAAAAAAGTGTAGTCCCTCCCAGATGGATTCAGAAGTCTCTAAATATCTGTAAGACCAAGATTTTTACACATCCTCTGTAGTGTCAACGTTGCTCTAAAGGGTCTACACACCTTTGCATCACTATGATCAAGGAGCGTATCCTTTAAAATATTGAAGTCTCCACCCAAAATCATATCATGAAGGATCCCAGCTGCTTGTAGCTTTCCTTCAAGATCTATAAAAAAGTTCTGATCATCAGCGTTGAGTGCATACACTGGTGGCCAAAAGTTTAGAATAATGTACAGATTTTGCTGTTTCGGAAGGAAATTGGTACTTTAATTCATCAAAGTGGTATTCAGCTGATCACAAAGTATAGTCAGGACATTACTGATGTAAAAAACAGCACCGTCACTATTTGAAAAAAGTAATTTTTGATCAAATCTAGATAGGTCCCATTTCCAGCAGCCATCACTCCAACACCTTATCCTTGAGTAATCATGCGAAATTGCTAATTTGGTACTAGAAAATCACTTGCCATTATATCAAACACAGTTGAAAGCTATTTGGTTCATTAAATGAAGCTTAACATTGTCTTTGTGTTTGTTTTTGAGTTGCCACTGTAGGGCTTTACTGGTTGTTTAGATCAGTGTTACTATCAGAAATAATTAATAATTATTTCTTTAGTTATTAATTAATATTAAATTAATTAATTGAATCTAACTCATTAAAACCTCATATGGGGCTCCAGTAAATGTAGTGTGCTACGTTTAGGAGCGGGTTTGGTTATTAGCAATTATCAAAGATAATTATTAATTATTAAAATCAATAGAAAATTGATGAGAATCAATGTTAGCTTTTTTTTAATCCTTTAAATCAACAATTGTCAAAGATAATCATTAATTGTTAACATCGATGAAACATTAATAAAATTAACACTAGCTTATTGATCATTCAAATTCAACAAACATCAAAGATAATTATCAATTATCAAAAATAAATAGAATATTAATAAGGATTAACATTGACGGGGCACCACCCTGGGATCAGGGACTAATAACCAGATAGTAAAACAGTCTCAATATTAGATTGTTTTCGTAGGAAAATCGACATCCGAAGAATATTGATTTTCGGGAAAAAAGAAACAATGAATGAAGGCTTGAATCAGGCGTATGCAAAACAAACCAAAACACTTCTCTTTGTAATATAAACAAAGTTTATTTATGCAGTAATATCAATTAATAATTAATACAGTGCAGTCAATAAACTTCCGACTTACAACTACAAACTAAACAGTGATATGATTAGATATGGAAATAAAAATAATTCTATAACACATGAGGGTGTGTGTGTGTGTGTGTGAGAGAGCGAGTGTGTGTGTGTGTGTGGTTAGTACGAGAGAGAGAGAATAAAGTGACGGCCCTAAAGCCGATTTCGCGATCGTGGGAGAGAAAGCAGCTGTTAGTTTATCGCTCAAAGACGCAGTGGATGGCTCGTAAAAGTCCCGCATTCTTTGACTCTTTAATGGATAACTCAGTTTGCCGGTTTCACCCGCAATGGCGAAAATGCACAACAGTCCAATTTGGTTGGACCACAATACAGCAAAACAAATTCGTGATAATTAATACCCTGAGTATTAATAATGAGCAGACATGGTGGTCCGTAAACTGTACAAGCAAAAACCTTGAGACACAAGAATAACACACTATAATATTCTATCTCTGCCCAGACGTAAACCTCTTACTTGAATCGCATGAGGACACAGGTAGAATGTGTAACCATTTTCTTTTAACTCCGACCCGATTCCTTGAGGCTCGTGTGATAACGGGAGGCCGTTTCCTCGCTCTGTTGGCGGGCACGGCTGTTGATTCTCGGCGGGCTGGCGGAGAACTCAGAAGTGTCGACTTGATTGAAGATGGAAGAGAAATCTTTAATCTCTTCACTTCTGCAGGCAAATGGATGAAGATGCGGATTGCTCAGCGGTCTCCTTCGGATCCGTTAGAGTGTTCGGTGGAACACAGAGTAATCTCAACTCGTCCAGCGAGATGGAGATTGTATGGCCACAGTTTCAAGTCGGACGTTACTTCCTTGTGCCACGAGGTTGCACCTGAGAACAGCGATGAGCTATGTCTGTACTCGGTGAACAAAGTTGCTGGAAGCAAATCCTGGAAGCATTTCAGAGGTATTTCTACTCCTGATGATGTCATGGTTTGAGGGACGTCTGTTGTGTGCCTCATCCAATAGGAGTTGAGAGTTCGATCCTTTAGTGAGCAAGGCTTCATGGGATTTGTAGTCTGTTTTGGACTCCCTTTGTTTGATTTTGGTGCGATTTTTATCTGTATAATTTATGACCTGGTATGTGGGGGCCTGAGTTAGGTTTTTACGACTGTGTTAGGCCTGCCTTTGTCTTCTATCTGAATACATGAGGCCCAACACCACAGTATGCAATAGACTGGCATGTCTTAAGGTCAATATTAGGTCAAAAATGGCAAAAAAGAAACAGCTTTCGCTAGAAACTCGTCAGTCAATTATTGTTTTGAGGAGTGATGGCTATACAATGAAAAAACTGAAGATTTCATACAAAAGTGTACACTACAGTCAAATGGCTCTAACAAGGACAGAAAGAGATGTGGAAGGCCAGATGTACAACTAAACAAGAGGATAAGTACATCAGAGTCTCTAATTTGAGAAATGGATGCCTCACATGTCCTCAGCTGACAGCTTCATTGAATTCTACCCACTTAACACCAGTTTCATGTACAACAGTAAAGAGAAGACTCAGGGGTGCAGGCTTTATGGGAAGAATTGCAAAGAAAAAGCCACTTTTGAAACAGAAAAAAAAAAAAACTTTTTTTTTTTAAAAAGAAATTTTTCATGTTTTTAATGTCCTGACTATACATTGTGATCAGCTGAATGCCACTTTGGTGAATAAAAGTACCAATTTCTTTCCATAAGAGCAAAATCTGTACATTATTCCAAACTTTTGGCCGCCAGTGTAAATATTAGCCAAAATCAGATTTTGCCCCTGTATTTCAGCCCAAAACAATAATGATTCTTCCTAAATTATCTTTAATCTGTTTGAGACATTTAAATTGTAAATGCTTACTTGTCAATGTGATGACTACCCTGCTCTTACTCGAACCAGCGCTATATAACACATGTCCATCCCATGCCGTGCCAAGTTTTTCAGCTTCCTGTGAAGAAAGGTGCATTTCTTGAAGGAACACTATGTAAATCTTTTTAAGATTAAGAAAAGATGCAACCTTCCTTCTTTTTATAAGGTGCCCCAACCCATTAACATTCCATGTGGAGAGAAACATTTTACCTATAATAAAGTGTGAAATGCAAAGACAAATTGTGTACCCAAGGCTAAATTATATAGACCACTATCCAACATTGATGTAACCATAACATCCTTAATAACCCACGGAACAGAAAAAAAAGCACTTCAGCTTCACACATGACAGTCCCAACTGGTGTCCATCACTCGGAAAACCGACAGTCCATGCATGCTCTTGAGACTTTCCGTGACACTATTGCTACCAGATTGCTCAAGTCCGGTGATTTTTACATACAGTGTGTATATATATATAGTTTTGTTTTTGTTTTTTTCTTAACATAAAACATGCCATTATATTGTACATAAATATGTTTAATAAAATGAAAAATAAAATAGGTCCCAGTAAACAATAACATCGAACCCACAACATGAGCAAATGAGCTCAACAGCAAGTTAACAAAGGGAGAAAAAAAAGAAAGGGAAAAAAAGAGAGTCAGGCAGGAGCCAGTGGGCAGACAACAGAACAACCCTCTCAGGCCACATCAGCAAACTACACGATGTGTGGTCTGTATTGTTGATCGAGTGCAGGCAAAGTTACCCACTTTTTGTTACGCCTTTATTCCTTGCAGCTCGTAGAACAAAGTCTCTGTCAGCCAACCCCAAGAATCTTGCCAGGATAGATCGGGAAGCTGACTAAAACTCTGTGGGTGCGCTCAATTCTGAGCTGGTGGTCCACTGTGTCGATCAAACTCGGAATGAGCCTATCCAAAAACCTTACCACATCTTGACCTTCTTTTCCCTCTGGGATTCCAACGAAATGAACATTATTACATCTGCTCTGATTTTCCATATCCTCTAGTTTTTCCCACACCCGTTCCACATCAGCTTTGGTGGCCGGCGGGTTAGCCTGCAGATCTCTTTCGGCCGACTCCAGAGACTCATCTCACTCCTCAACATCGTCCATTCTTGTGATCAGGGTGGAAAGTTTCACCTCCATAGACATGATTGCTCAACGTATTTCAAGGAGGCCCTCCATGTCAGTCGAAATTTTTTATAGTGCCGCATAAACAGGTTTGGGGAGTAACGGAATACATGTAACGTGATTACGTATTTAAAATACAAAATATAAATAACTGTATTCCACTACAGTTACAATTTAAATAATTGGTAATTAGAATACAGTTACATTCAAAATGTATTTTGATTACTGAAGAGATTACTTTGCATTTTATTGTCATTTGTCAATTTAATATTTAGTCCTTTCAGATGGAAAACATTTATACATATAAATGATGTGATCCAAAGTACATTTGAACAGTGGTGAAACACTTTCTTAAAGATAACTGAAGATAATTTCAAAAAGATAATTGTAGCAAAGTTTAAGCGGAGCTTGCCTACAAGCGAAAATAAACCCTCGCAGAGCATCACTTGACACCAGTATGTTCTTCTTTGTGTGTGACACGACAGTGATCTTACCTCGCTCCGGAACACCTGACCAGCTCATTTGTGTGGCTGTTGAGGCGAGTTTTCCTCGAGGCATGGGGCCAGCTCAATCTTTGGTGGTGATTGTTCAGAAAGGGGATTTGGAAAAAGTACACACTGTCCGAAACGAAAACATAATCCTGATGCACGTTTAGTACCCCAATGCTGCGTGTTCCACCACAAAACATGTCCGTATTTTGACCCATCTCTTTCCAAGGCTGGCTTCCTTCTGCATTGGCACGCTCACTCCATGTGCACACTCTCTTTGTTGGGCATTTATTAATGGGGAGAGAGAGCAGTCGCTGGGGCAAGAGCGTCAATCAATGGGCAGAAGCATCAATCAATGGGCAGAGAGCGTCGATCGAATGGGGAGAGACCAGTGCCTCTGACACCATCCCTTTTACCTGTATCCGGACAGGTAAGCTCCACCCTGCCCCCCCACCCCCAGTGTATGGGATGTGTAACATGGAAGTGTAGTGTCTAAACTAAAGTGTACCCTTTCGTAACAGGGGTATTTTTTTTTTCCTTTGCTACATCCTAAGCTCTGTTTTTAATAAACTTATTTTTGGCAATCATGGAGACAGTATATGAAGTGAACCAAACAACTTCATCTGCAGTTTAAGAACTATAGCATGGAAGACATTTATAGGTTTCATGACTGTTTGCAGAAATAAAAAATAGGATCCATCTATCATCGGAATTCTTATGCAGTTTAACTTGTTCTTTCTACTTTAACTCTGTTTAGCCTGACAAATGTACAAATATGTCTACTTTACCTGTAATTAAGCCCATTACAATTTCATCAAGTGTAACCAGCCTACAATATCTACTGTATTATGATGTTTTCCATGCCAAAGAATTACAGATTTGTTCACCTCAAACTTACCTCACACTTACTGATAAACTGCTATAGTATGCTGTGCATTTTACACAATAAAAGTTCACCAGATATTTCCATCCTTCTATCAAGGCCATATCTAGCATTTCAAAAGCACATTTTAGATTAAACAAAAATATTGGGAATATTGGAATGGTTTACTGTGCTCTTCATGTACTGAGTTTAACCCAGAGGAGGTTCATGCAGGGACGTCAGTTCTGTTTCCTGTCTCTGGAGCTCTGTTCTGCTTCCAAAATATTCCAAGGAAAGAAAATTATGCATGATTGCTTGTTTCTAAATTACCCGACATTGAAATCATTATATATTTAGATTAACTGATAAACACTTTAGATGACTCCTGCTGGTCTTTAGCAATGCTTATTATCTACTCAGTGTGAGCTCTTGTTATTGCAATGGATTAACATTGAAGTATTAATGTAATGACCTACCACTCTGATTTGAGATGCTGTACAAGACACGTACGCAGTCTTTACATGTCACTTTGTCATTTGAGTGAATTTCCATCTGGTTTGAGTAAATTAACTGCTCTTGCACATGTAGCAAAGTCCAAACTCTAGGCCTGGTACCACATACAGACTCATGAATATAGTTTAAATAGTTAATTAATTTGTTTGATGACTTTAATGCTTTGGGCAGACAGCTTCTCAGAATGTTCTCGGGGGGCATTTTATTCTTTGCTGATTTAAAAAAGACTGTCTGTTAAAGGCTGTGCTCATTCTGCTTTCTGTTTGTGTGATGTGGGCATGTTGTTTGGGCCTGGGTGATGGGCGTTTCTGCTTTGGGCTGATAAGAAGATTTACCAGCAGCTTTTGTGTTTTTAGCAATATTATTTCTCTCCACTCCCAGGGTTATTTAAGCAGAACCTGATTTTTAGTTAGGGTGTAAATAAGGCTGATTGAATGTTTGAGGTGTTGCAGCTAGATGAGACCCAAGTGTACCACAGTTTGCAAAGAAAGCCACCCATGTGAATAACACTTTGAAGGGCTGTGCACTGGAAAATTATGTGAGAATTCTAAGACATGTTTCAACATCTGTGCAATGTTATCACTTCAAAAGATATGGGAGATTAAGTGATTTTCATAGGAAAGCTGATGGGAGTGGGCTACTGACTGTGGGCCACTGTATAAGTGACTTCACACTGTAAGTGTGTGCACAACTACAAAAGTCTACTTATGCCCAATGTACACTACAGTACTTATGCTTGTCTCCTTTGATGTTTTGAGTCTGTGACAGGTCGGCAACTGAAAAGTCTCAGATCTCAGGACGAATGATCTTATTGTGTGTGCACTGCTGCGACACGCCCTGACTCGTCCCAGACGCCAAGACGGATTTTAAAACTCCTTGAAATTACGTCTTGTCGTCATGCGTGAGCACTGTCCTGACGAGCGAGAGACCGATAGTGAACAACAGCCAATGAAATTGCTGGAGGAGGGGGAGGTTGGGGGAAGCAGGAGCTCAAAACTACTCGCTAAAGAAACTGCTGTAAATAAAATTTGTGACCCTAGAAATGCAAGCAGTCATCAGCACCCTAACAAATAACTAAACTGCCACAGACTTGCAGCAAATTTGCCACAAGTTTGGCGTTCGTTATTTTCACATGCAAATGAGCTTGTGATTCGCCGGCAAACTTTTGGTAACAATGCACAATTTGCCACAAGTTACCGCAAAGCTCAAGTGTCATAAAATTAATCCGTGCAACTTGTGCTTACCATAACCAATGAGTTTTGATGTTATCGACTTATCGCCATATTTGATTTTCAATAAAATATTTCAGTGATCAATGATTTTTAATTGATCTGAGAGTGAATAAGGACTTAAATTTCAGTCTGTTCATCATACAAAATGATTGTATGCCTTCAGAAGACTTGGAATATAACACACAAGTCACACGGATGACTCTTATGACCTTGTTGGGTGCTTTTTTAAGCTTCAAAGTGAATCACTATTAACTGCTATTGCATGGAATCAGTGATTGCGACATTCTTTAAAATATCTCCTTTTTTTGTTCTGCAAATAAAAGAAAGTCCTATGGGTTTGAAGCAACATAAAGGTGAGTAAATGATAACAAAATTTTCATTTTTGAGTAAACTGCCTTTTAAGTTCACTTGAGTTAAAGGCTTGTCAATTAAAGAATCATAGCAGAAGCAAATGGGTGTTGGTTATGAGTTTTAATTGTAAATATTTACGGTACATGTTTGCTTGTGTGCATTTTGTGGACTGTTATTGAAGAGTATTGAAAAAGCATGCTACAATATAATACTCATTTAGCATGTTTATAAAGTGATAGGCATGCATGACAACACATAATTTCTTGTCATTCTCTGTGGCAGCATAGGAATGATAAAATACATAGATAAAGCATCAATTACCCAATAATGTTGTGTATAACAGTATGTATTTACTCTTCATTATGTTGCACTAGCACTAAAAAACATCCTGTCTTTGTTGGGAAATGAAAAAGAGAGAAATAAATATGGAATTACCCATCGCATCCATTTTATTCCAAACTAAAATCACTTGAACGCATCACATCTTAATTGCAATTTCTGAGCTTGTAAGAAGGAACTTCCCAGGAGGCAGCATAATTTCTCAGTGTGATCATTGCGGTTACTAAATTTGATTCAGAGTGTGAAATGTCTATGCCCAAATGTCACGCAGAACTTGTTCTCTAACAGTGTGTGTTACATTTAACTAAGTCTCTCAGTTCTGGCTTTAGAAGTCTCATGTAAGGACAGGAGTCAAAGCCAATGTAGTCCTGTTTACATCAAATAAAAAGTGACTGATCTGCTGTGTTTGTGCTTTTGTTATATAACCGGGCAGGCCATCGGCCAAACCTTCTCCCGTACTGAGGCAGATAAGAGATTAGGCCCAGTCATGTTGCACCTGTCTGAAATCTGTGTGAGCTTCTGGCTGGATCAGAACCAGTTTGGCTTGGCTCAATGTGTAGCCACATGGGCCATGTGGAAGAGGAAAGAGTCCACTGCTGCTTTCTGTGAACTGGCTTAAACAGATGAATGTTGGGAAAACACTCTGTGTGTGTCTCTTCCAACAGTACACACAATCTGGGGTCCATATCAGGATTAGCAAATACCATCAAAGTGCTTTTTAAAGTGAGTCAGTCCACTCTTTGGCAATCTTTGTATCGCCCCATGGCAGCTATTTTTTTGTCATGCAAGCACACCTCCTATTTACTTGAATGGGGTAAGACTGATATTATCGAATTTAATGTCCTCTGTATTCATCTCTGATATTTTCTCCATCCTGTCTTATGGTTTAAACAAAACTTTATGACAGTTAGAACACTGTTATCAATAAAAGTTGTTTCTAACAAAGTGAAACAATGGCACACTATTATATTTAGCCCATCATCCTCTTCAGTAGCCCAGCATAGATGACTCAGTCATCCAATGAGTCAAGAGCTCACTGAGCAGCAAAAGTGGAAAAAACATTAACTGCTTTAATCAGACTCGCTATGATGTGGTGTTATGTGGGTGTAGCGGAGCATGTTTTGTAATGTGAGGTTGTTGTTTTTTTTTTACAGCCATTATGTATGTGATGGGGGCTCTGGGGCCAGCTGCAGGGTACCTGCTGGGAGGAGTTCTGATTGGCTTCTATGTGGATCCCAAAACCATCATCAGCATTGACCAGAGTGATCCACGCTTTGTTGGCAACTGGTAAGATCTGTTTTGAATGTGAGTAGAGATAGAACAATAATCATTTTGTTACTTAATTGGTTATTTAACATCGGTTAAATGCCGCTGTTTGGTGGGTTTCTAAAGAGTAACGCTCAACAACACCATCACATCACTGTGCTCTGAACAGGAAACAACAGTGTTCACAGGAGAGATAGACAGATAATTGGTTTGGCCGATTTATTTTTATTTATCGGTAATCAGTTTTTCAATGTTGGTTAAATAGCATTGTTTAGTGGGTGTCTAAAAAATAGCACCAAAAACGCCATTACATCACTTTGCTTTATTTACAGGAAACACCAATGTTCACAGGTAAATTAACTTGTGTATTGTTTGCATAAATTATTCTTTTTTATTATTATTATTTATTTAACAGCCATTTAAGTGAAAAACTTTTAAGTTTAATAGTTTTTTTATATAAATATTATGGCATTAATTATAATCTTTATTCTTATTGTTACAGTAAAATATTCATATTGAATATTGTTATTTTATTGTTGTAGTCAAATGATCATTTAGTTTTTATTGTGTCAAAAGTGGAAATGAAACACTAATTAAAAATGGTTCTGCATATTGGTTATCATACACACTTTAAAATAATTTGTATCAATATCAGCTGTAAAAAAAAACAATATTGGTAAATCTCTACATCAGAATGTGTGTTTGCTTGTGTATCAGTTATCATTTATCCATATGGTTATGTTCTCAGGTGGAGTGGTTTCCTGCTTTGTGGTTTTGCCATGCTTTTGGTTATCTTCCCCATGTTCACCTTCCCCAAGAAACTGCCCCCTCGTCACAAGAGGAAGAAAAGGCATGGGGCGGACAACACCTCCAATGACGACGACATCCTGAAAGAGAAATCCAACAGCAAAGGCCAGACTGTCGCGTCCTCTATGGGCTTTGGCAAAGACATCAAAGGTATGTGTCTGATGAAAAATGGATACCGTAAATGTCATGTGGTGATTCACACTAGAGGATGCGTGTGTGTAAATACTGGAACGTTACCTTGAAAATCTTGCATATTTTTGTGTAATCAGTGTGCCACAGATTTGCAGGGATTAGCCCTGTTTCGGTCAACATACTGTATAGAGAAGCCTACAGCCAATGTACAGTAAAACTGCTTCACTGCAAATCTGTGCTTTCATTTAGGGGATATCCCTGTTGAGAAGACCAGCACAGCTGTTCACCAGCATATATTGTGTTTTGAATGCTGGTTTCCAGAATGGGATGCCAGTGTTCTGGTGTCCCTACCAGCCCTCTTGTCTAGCTTTACTAGCAAGACATCCTTGGTCAACCAGCTTAACCTGTTAGACCATGCTAGTTGACCAGCAATTTTACTTTTGTACACCATGGCTATGCTTATCCACAGGCTAGACCAGCGTCAAACTAGCATGAACCAGCCTGAACCAGAATGGACAACCACACTGGTGTAAGCTGTCCTTTTCAGCAGGGATTGCTTGAAATGCAGTGTTGGGGGTAATGCAATAAAAGTAACATGTGTTAAGTAATCAGATTACTTTTTCGAGTAACGAGTAAAGTAATGCAATATTTTTTTATTTTAGACCATAATATTTGAGCTATTTTTTAAAATAAGTATCGCGTTGCTTTTGTACACCTCTCCTTTCCCCGTATTGTGATAAATCAGGAGTAAAAGTGTGCAAACTTTGAGGAGGGTCATGATGGGCATTGTAGTTCTAGAGAGTGGGAGGCTTACTAGAGATGTTCAATGAAGTTGTAGTATATGTGTGCATGATGGGCATTGTAGTGTGCACATGATGGGTATTGTAGTTCTAGAGAGTATGAGCCATGCTTATCAACGATGGGCAGAGCACAACAAGTCTTCTTTTAATCCACCCTGAGATTTATGTTTTAAAAATGGCAAAATATTGCTGGTAAAGGAATGTAAATCTGAACCCATCTGTGGAATCCAGTTGTACTCATCATTTGCAGCGGTGGATTTTTTTTTTTTTTGTGCACTGGAGCTTAAATGAGCAGTTGTCATAAACTTTTCCATTGTCATGACAATGACAGCCAGAGTTAAGAAATGTGTTCTCATAAGGCAACTTTTTGTCAAAAATTTAACATTCGGATAAGTGATACTTTGATTCTTGTGACTGATTCATGTAGGCTGCATTTAAAAGTGTGTAAACATAGCACAGGTATAAGCCGGAGAAGTCTTCCTGTGGCCACAGCATGATTATACAGATACATACAACATGGAATGAGTCTTGAAAAACTGTTTGTACATCCGAATTGCTTTGTTTTAAAGCTGCCCGTAACTACTTCTCTAAGATCAGTTTGCATCCGAACTGCTCTGTGTTAAAGCATTTAACATTAAAAATTTGGTTGAGTGAAACACGATTGATTCATGTGTAAATACACACTGCATTAAAAAAAAATCTGTAAATGCATTTAGGCAGAGGGATTATAAGACTAGTCTTCCACTGGCCACTGCATGATATACAGGGTGAAATACGCGCTCAATTCACTGACTTATGCAGCCGAACTGCTCCGTGTTATAGCTCCCTTAACTGGGAGAATGGGATGAATAATGCTTACTCTGCATCAGCAGCTGCGAGCAACGTACTACATGGTTTGTGTACGCAGACAAAATGTCTTAATTTCTTAAAATATTCAACATCTTTGTTCTATAATAAACAAGTAATTTGACTGGTAAAACATAAAGCTTTGAAGCCATTTTGGTAGCATTAAAAACGATTCCATTCAAGTTGTATCAACATGCGCATTTGCAGTTGTATGCGATCAACCAGTGGCGTCTGTTCGCACCGTGGATCAGCTCAAAACAAGCGTGCACTGAGATGATTTAAGTGAAAAATATTCATTTATTCATCAGACTTATTCCTTGAACATGTTAGGTTAGCATTCCCCACTGAATTTTATCCTGACTTCTGAAAAACTAAAAGTTGCCTCTGGCATTGTCGATGGGCACAGCACATGATGACATACGTATATGATGCAGGTTCAAGTGTTGCACTTTGCTGCTTTAGGTAAGACAGTGGTTATTCTTCATTATTCATGTTGGCTGCCATGTCGATGGAAAAACAAATTATGCATATTCCAGTTATTGAGTCTTTATTATAAATATGACGTGAAGACCTACTGATTGTAGACTTTCTAAATATCTGTTTGTTTAGTATATTGTTTTGACATGAGTATTGTACAATAGCTAGCATGCCCTGTAATGCGTCTACATATCTCTTGTATTTGCATTGAATGCACAGCAGGAGAGAGAGTGGCGGTGAGAAAAAAGTAACGCAAAAGTAACGTAATGCTTTACTTTCAATAAAAAGTAACTTTTTAATTAATTTTGTTACTTTTTTAAGGAGTAACGCAATATTCTAATGGGTTACTTCTAAAAGTAACATTACCCAACACTGTTGATATATAACAGCAATATCATCAGTTGATGGAACAGACAGCATAATTTACCTCTAAAAGTGCTCTCATGACACTACCTTGAAAGATCTCCATGTAATTTGTAACTTACAGTACAGTTATTAGAGGGTCAATCTGCTGGTGTAACCTGGGGTTAAGTGTCTTGCTCAAGGGTACATTGGAAGTAGTTCATGTACTACCTGCGATATTTCAGTTCCCGGCCCAGATCTTTAACCTATAGGCTTCATCATCCCTTTATTTAATTACACAGTGCTGCTGACCACCAGTGTTAGGAGATTTTCAAATGGCACTGCTGCTATGAAATCACAAATTGATGATTAAGCTTGAAAAGTTATAACTAAAGATTGCAGAAGTTGCTTTTTCAGTATTCACCTGGGAAGAGCATTAATGACAATTCTGCCACTTTCATCACTAATTTTGTCCCTTTCATTACTGACTCTGACACTGCTGCTGGCAATTAAGAACTTATTGCTGAACATTTAGCCCTTTCTAAGAGAATAAAATGTGTATACTAGTACTAATAACTAAGGTCAGGGTTCAGATAGTCATGAAAAACTTGGTAATTTAAAGGAAGTTTACCATTGTGATTTCCAGCCGTTGAAATCATGGTAATAAACTCTCAAACTCTCAAGTTTTGGAAAAGTCTATAGCGAATATACGTTTTTCTAGTCAGGGTCAGCTCTGAAATATTTCTTTGGACAGAAATTGCTCTTTTTGAGGAAAACTTCTGTAAATTTATATTCAGTAACAGTGTAACGCGCTAATCTAATTACATTTTGCGGTAACGCGGTTATATAAGCCGTTATTTTTCAAATTAAATAATCTGATTACAGTTACAGACATTAATAAAATTACATTACTTGTATTACACATTTATTGCTAAGACAGTAAAATTAATTAAGTAGAATGCATTTTAAAATGTATTACGATCCTATGTTAGTACTTATATGTGTGTTGCTGTGTCAGCTAATGAGTATGCACTCTAACAAACCACCATGGCATAGAGGACACATATCGAGGTGACGGCAGGTGAGTGAGCGACGTTACTATGGACGCAGCGGAGTGTAGTTGTTTGTTCAAATTGAAAATGAAAGCGAAGCGTTTCAAGTTTTCATGCACTCACAATCAATCTCAGTGAGCACTGTGTCAGTGTGCTCTCAGCCCTGGCTGGAGGAGGGAAGCGTGCAAGGCTGGGCCGGCAATAAATCCTCCTCAAATCTCACACGTGCCTGTGCAGCTGCCGCGGGAGGAGAGGGGATCGGCTTCAGGCATATATAGAAAAGAGCACTCATTCCCATCTGACAGAGAGGGATATGTCGCTCACAAGGTGGAAACATTTGCAGAACAGCGTCTTGAAAAAGTACACAATAAAACAAACACAATGCAATAGCGTTACAGATGTGCAAGTGATAAAGGATACTCAGTTTTTCCGAGCACAAGCAGGGAGGTAGAAATAATCCACTCACTGTAAAGTTGTGTAAACACACACATGTTGCACATGTACACACACAAACAGACATACTGTACATGCACACATACTCATGCATGATGTAATACACAAGCAAACCTGTATATGCACACTGAAAAGAAACAATCAAGCATTCAAATGCACAATGGTTTTAATATCAAAGCTGTTTGCAAAATGAATGTTTCAGAAATGTTTCACACTAACACAGGTAAACAAGCATACTGTACACATACATGCCACACACAGCTAAGAAGGTTGTAGATAGCAGGGACACGCACACACACGCACACACAGACACACACCTGAAGATACTACTACAGTATGCATTGGATCTCTTTAGCCAAGTTGCTGTCTTTGTCATGTTGCTGTAATTTTGTTATTGTTTTCAGTCAATATTAAAGTATTAAAAGAGCTATTAGTGTCACGTTTGTATTTTTCGCAGGTTTGATTGGTTTTTGAAAGTAACTTCAAAGTCATTAGTAATCTGATTATTTTACCCATTAAGTAATCAGTAATCAGATTACAGTTTTAGAGAAGTAATCAGTAATCCGAAGTTGATTACTTTTTGAAAGTAACTTACCCAGCACATACCAGGGCTGTGACTAAAATGGTTGCAAATGCGACCAAAAATAATTGATTGCGACAATAATTTAACATCTAGTTGCCATTGGCGATAGTCGTGTTGTGTGCATTTATATGTGCTTTCATCAGATATCCTCTTGTGAGTTATTGAATACATCTTTTTTTTTCCTTTTTCTCCCAATTTTGGAATGTCCAGTTCCCAATGTACACACTAAGTGTACTCACCTCAGTCTAGGTGGTAGAGGATGGATCCCAGCTGCCTCTGTGTCTGAGATCCCAGCTGCCTCCGCATCTACTCGCACATCTTATCACATGGCTCGCCAGGTGTGCCACTGCAGAGGCACAGTGCGTGTGGAGGCTTCACGCCACCCACCACGGCAACCACACCCAACTCACCACGTGCCCCACCGAGAGCAAACCAACTTATGGCAATCATGAGGAGGTTACCCCTTGTGACTCAACCGGGCCAATTTGGTTGCTTAGGAGACCTGGCTGGAGTCACTCAGCACACCCTGGGATTTGAACCAGTGAACTCCAGGGGTGGTAGCCAGCGTCTTTACCACTGAGCTACCCGGGTCCCCATTGAATACATCTTTAGTGCGCACATAACCAGTGTATCTCGTGCTGCTTTTTACCCATTATGTTGTGAAGACGATGAGCTTGCTGCACCGCATGCAACAACAAACCCAGCGCGAGATAGTCGTGAACAAATGACTCTTTTGAACCAGGTCTTTTTCATGAATCACCCGAAAAAGAACTGAGGGTTTGAACTCAGGAGCTCAGGTTAGTTTGAATCAGATTCACTTTCTCAGCGAATCAGCCATCAGTGTCCTCACATCTGGGAGTGCAGACATTTCAAAATAAGAGTCCCTTGTGTATTTTGGGCTTTTTTTATAATTAAAAGTCTCGTATTGTGTACCACTTTTTTCTTCTGGTAATTATTGATTGGGATTGGAGTAGCACAATAAACTGCATCTGGGATTTCATTCAATTTGCACTCTTGTGTCTAAGGGCCATCCGGTAACAGTAAAGAAAGACTAAGGCAATATTTTAAATACATTTATATATATATATATATATATATATATATATGAATGAGATCAAGCTTTTGACACTTGGGACAATTGAGGGACTTGTACACAACTATTACACAAGGTGCAAGCATTCATTGATGCTCAAGAAGGCAACACACTACTATATGCATATGATACTTTATGTAATTATGTAATGTAGATTCTGAAGAGCAGTACTAAATTTTTTTTTTTTTTTTTTTTTTTTTTTAATTTGATCTCTTATATTTGTATAAATTATGAAAGGGGTGTGAACATTTGAGACAAAAGGGAATGCAAACTTATCTTCTCAACAATATATTCTGTATATTAAACTTAGATTAATGGGTTATCAGCTGTCTTCCTTTTCTAATTCGAGCAATTCTGTGATTTGGCGACTAAAAACCGCCATTCGGCTCCTTAATGTTTCCGTTTAGTCTGGAGCCCTGCGTACCAAATGTATTGGTTAAACGGTGTGGGAACCCTGTGAGCACACTTGTCCCAGTAACTAAAATATCATTTTGCTTGGTCAACAAGTGAAATTTAAGGAAATAACAAAGCAAAAAATCAGTCCAATTTGCTAGGAGAACCCACAGGAATGACCCCAAAGTGCCTCAAATAATTGGCAGACTCCTCCCATCAAATTATAGATTTATTTTATAGTTTTGCTTTTATTTAGTTTTTAAAATTTTGTTCATTATTAATATCAGTCGTGCCTTTTTAACTTTTATACAGCTATGGCATTAGTATTGTACAGTGTATGTACAATGAATTTGCATTTATGCAAGCTATCATGGTGACACAGCACAATATTATAACAAGGCAACACAAATAAACAGAGACTTCAGAAACAATTATATTAACTTCGATAAAAAATGTAAGTAGACGGTGCAAAACAATAAAGCAGATTAAACAAAGTAAAACAGTTCAGTAGTAAAAATCTCATTGCTATTCTCTTCACACTGTTTCTTAATTGTAACAGCATTAGAACCAATTATTAATAGCCTGGAGAGCCTTTTGTCCTGCTTTGACAAATACACACATGTTACTATGATCAAGACAAACCCTGTTCTATAAACCTACTCTAGCCTACTTCCATTCCCCCCTGGCCTGCATGTGTTTGCATAAGTAGGCTTAAATCATAACTGAACAACGCTAACGACAGCAATGAGTAAGAGGCAACGTTCACACATCAGCAGAATACGGTTGTCACACCTGTTGTGAGTGATTAATATGGTTACGTTCACAAACAGTTCGGCTATTTACGAGAGTGACAACCGCAATCTATAACCGAACAGACACCCACAAATTTTCAGGTCTCACAACCGCATTCTCTGCAAACCTGTGATGTGTGAACGGAACCGTACTTAACAACTAGTTGTTAGTTACATCATGTACAGTGAGAGACACACTGCACTGTACACACGTGTCTCATGTGTTTCATGTGGGGTTTCGTTAACTCACAGAGATGGAGAAATGAGATAACTTTTTTGCAGATAACGATAGTTCCAAAAAGTAACTATCGGCACCGATTAATCGGTAAAACCGATATATTGTCTACAGCTACTAGAATAGTTTCATTATTAGAACATTTTGGCCATTAGTTAATTAATATCTAGACATGTTACATGAATCCTTCTGTCTATGAGATGTTTTTGAGTGTTTTTATGAAGCAGAGATAATCTAATCTAAAGCCTGTGTGCATATGCAGAGTTGTGATACAGGGGCATTTGCCATTGGTTCATACTGAGAGAATTGATGCTGATGCTGTTGTTGTTGTTGGGCAGATCTCCCCAAGGCCGCCATAAGGATCCTCAGCAACATGACATTCCTGTTTGTGAGCCTTTCCTACACAGCCGAGAGCGCTATCGTCACTGCTTTCATCACCTTTATCCCCAAGTTCATCGAGTCACAGTTTGGAATCCCTGCCTCCAATGCCAGCATTTACACAGGTACAAAATTATCTCGTTTTGGGATGCATCAATTTTAATTAAACATCTTCTTTTATTTTCCTTTTTTCTCCTTGATAATTACTTGATGATTTCCTTTCTTGTCAGATCACACGTTCCGCACACAGATGATTCACACACTCTTCATCACATTAAAGAACAGATGTGCTAAGAAAGAAGTGTGATGTTATGTGTTAGATTCTTTTCACAGCTGCACCCACTTCTATTTGTGAAGGCATACTTGATTGCTTCTATATAAAGCTGTTATGATTGCCTATATAACCAAGTACCCCTCCTTGAAAGCACACAGTATCACGGGCTGGGTATCAAGAAAAAATGAAGATGCCTCTCTCACTTGTTTATGCACTTGCTCATCTAAACAAAGCTTCAAAAGCACCTTGCCATCCCTCTCAAGATGATCATTAAGCCATGCATATGTCCAAATATCTCAGCACAGATGCTCTCTCATAAGGTAATGGGAGGTTGGCCAGGATTCTGTATCAAAGCCAGGCAGGACTCAGTAGAGAGAGGGAGATCCACTTCTGTCAGCCCAGGTTAGGTAGAGGGTACTACCATGAGAGCTGACTTTGGTCCAGTTTATTTACTACCGGTATATAAATACTAAACAGTATTTACTGTTTTTTTTTTTTCAAATTCCTAACCCTAAGTATGTGCAATAATACTAATAATATTTATCGCTTATAACATCTCTATGATCTACACACTGTATATCAACTAGGGATGTGCGCTACGACTAATTTGACTGTTGTTTAAACGGAAGTTTTATAACCGACTAGTCGACTAGTCTAAAGAGAAACCAACCTTCAGAAAACAGTAAAAAAAAAAAAAAAAAAAGAAAAGAACATTTTTTATGCGACCCATTTAAAATACTTAATCTATTCCAAATCCGACGCTAAATTCCACTGAAAAGTGCCATTTATCTGCGATGTGCTCACCTTGAATTATGATCATTGTACATTAAATATAGAACATGACATGCATTCACTGAATCAACATTAGCGAATATTTAATAGACATATTTATTGAAAACAATTGAATGAATAGTGCAGGATCAATGGAACAACCCTAAAAGCCTGTTCTAAACGGAAATCACCAAGTAAAAGTTACTTAACATATTAAAATAGTCAGGACATTGTTGAAAATAATTAACAGGTAGACTAAGCCAAATCTATGAGAGAGAAAAAAAATGTGCTGAAAAGTTGCGCGTATTTCACGCGTGCAGTTGTGCATTAGCCATTGATCTAATATGACAGCTGTTCTGTAAAGAATGTCAACCAATAACAGTTAAGATGTAAAAAAAAAAAAAAAAGTAGCTGTAGGATAGAAAAAATATGCCTGTGATGTAGCCTACAATAAACCTAATGTATTCTAAACATGACGTGCACACAGAATAAAAGATAGTTTAACACGTTAAGCAGTCGGCACCTCGTTGAAAATAGCCTTCTTAATCAGCAGATTAAAATAATTGCATACCCAGTCGTTTTAGACTAGGTATGCAATTTTTTTAATCTGCTGATTAAGAAGGCTAGTTATTTTCTAGGCTACTAACTCAAAAGCATAACTTTTTTGATGAGTAAAATTAACACGTCGACATGGTCCGGTGAAAGACGGGACTTAACACACCTAAGGTGGCTGTCCTGCGCTTGAAAAAGCCTGCTCAGTGGAAAACGCACAGATGCACAGATGTAAAGAAGACTCAAATGTGAAAACATCCTTAGGTACTTTCAAACATTTGGAAAGCCGATTCCCGCACCACCGAAGTGATTTCATAACTACTTTGCTGAGTTTGCTTGTCTAGCGAGAGGACATTTTCCTGCGTGTGCCGCGAGTGAGAGAGGGAAGAAGCACACGCAGCCTGAGGTGAAATTAAACTCTGTATCTGCTCAAGATATCCTCTTTTTTAAATAATATTTGTACAATTATTTCTATTTAAAATATGTAACATTATTATGACAGTAATTTATGTGCAGCCTCTGTAAAAATATAAAGCCAATGTAAATGTTTAAAAATTATTATCAGTTTAATGGGGGGAAATATTAACCGACTAGTAATTCCAGTGTCAACTAGCAGCATCCGAACCGTTTAGTCGACTAGTCTCACACATCCCTAATATCAACTAGCTGGTTTTAGAGTCATTAATGTGGCTCTTAAGCTTGTTGCCAGGATACAGGGAGAGAAACAAATTGGCAGTATGGTTGCTATGTCGACTCTAAACTATGCTTGTGTGATTTCAGATTTAAATAGGAAAGTTAGAATGTAACCCTGCTAGACTGTTGGTAGAAACGCAAGACATCCATTCTTTATGGAGAACGTCTCAAACAGAAGCGCAGAAAACATGTTGCCTCTGATTTAAACCCAGTCCCTGATTACAGCAGATTGATATCGCTGTGGAAGTCAGTGCGTTCACAAAATCCTGAATGTTTTACCTATCAATAAATACAATTTGTTGGGTTTGTGCTGTTTCCTCTGCTATGGCTGACAAGATTTACTTTAGTCTATAAGCTGCAGTAAACTAAAGAGGGACAGAAGACAGATTGTGTACTATAAAAGACAAAACTGAGGCCAGGGAGCATCAAAACTACATCTCCTCTTTAGATTTCTTACAAATACATTTTTGGAATTTAAGGTGCTATAAAACATAGCTTGCTCTAGGTACAAAAATGTGTGAACTATTCATAATATACCTGCTTGAATATCTGCAATATTCCTATAATTTCAAGAGACATGGAAATCCCCCAACAAGTTAAATAAGTGTTCTTTTGTTGCTAATGCACTGCATTAAAAGGCTGAATAATTAATTTTGACATTTTCCAATGTGAAATGTGAGTGTCGCTTGCTCATGCAAAACACACCACTATTATCCAGACTGTTATCCAGTTGCTGAGGTGTTGCTAGGTGGTTGCTTTCTGACCCAAGTTAAAAAAAAAAAGCCCACTTCAAAGTCCCTATATTTGGATTGGGTCCCTCCTTTAATGTAAATCTATAGGGCTTTTTCAACTGTTTTATCATCCATCAGGCAAAAATCTTAAGTCTGATTATTTAGAAACAGTACACTTCTCATCATTGGGGTATCACCCATGTCTGTAGCACACACAGTGCGGGACGAATTACATACCAAAGTTTAATACTCAGGGTTAATGGTCTTGAGAAGTATGAGCTGTAGTAATAGTACCTCAGCTGATATTTTTACATATCTAATATGAATCTGTTATTTTAAAAGAGTTGCTTGATTACTTCCTTACCAAGCTCTTTAGTTTTTAGCATCTAATTTTATCTCCAAGGCCCATGACATCAGATGGCACTACTGACAGCGATAAGAGAGCAAAAAGAGAGGGATCTGTCAGTGGGTTGTGGTCATTAACACCCTGTTCCACTCCAGCTTGTGGCCTACAGGAATATCTGTACTCTGCCTTGGTATGTCCTGCACTGCCCTCCTCCCCAATACACACTTAGCTCTGCCAGCTGTGCACACAGCCGTGCTGAGTCTCCCAGGACAGCCTCTCAAGGAGACTCCTTCTGAACAGCTCTCCTCCTCTCCTAATCTCCTCTCCAAGTTTTTATTCAGTGTCGGGACCCTGTCACCTGTTTTTGTGTTTTGGTTTTCCTGTTTAGCACATGGATTTTGTTTATTTCTTGTCACCATGGCTTTGTCTCATTTCTGGACCCCGCCCCCTCGTTTGTCTCATTATTGATTAATCTATTTCAGCTGTTCTCCTTGTTTGCCTTTCTGATTTTCCTCCCTATATATTTTGTCTGTTTCCTATTGTGTTTGTCAGTTCCTTTCATCAATACTCATGTAGAATTTCCCTTTGGTTTCTAGAGTTTGTGGATTATCTCTTTGGTCTGTTTGTTCTTGTCCTTGCCCTTGCCTTTGCCTGTTTTGATTTTTGTTTTGATTTTTCCCCTGCCCTGTCTGTGTTTCCAGCGGCCAGTATTCTGGTTTGGATTTTTATATTTTCTGATTATTGGCCTGTTTGGACTTTATTTTTGTAATAAAGTTTATTTTGACCTGTTTCCATCTGCAATTCAGTCCTATTCCTCCCTTAAACCCTGTCAGTAGGAACTGACCATTCTAGACTCAGCAGTTTTGCCTGTTTGTGCAGAGTGGGCTCAGGGTCCATCAGCCCCAGAATTTTTTGATGTGGATCCAGACACTTGCGGTGTGTTTTTGGCCTGGTTTGATCTGCTTATTAAGGAGCCATCTTTTCTGCCCCTGGCCGAACTTCATAGTGTCACTTACTTTTTCTGACCGGGCGGGCAAGATGTTGAGTCAAAGTGCTGCAGAACCTCGACTCTCCTTGCCTCAGAAGTGTGGTACTGTTCACTGAAGGCATCAGGGCTGTCTTCGGTCATTCTTTTGGAGACAGAGTAGTTTCAGGGGGTCCCATTCTGTCTGACCACCAGTAGTCTGAGGAGCTCGCTGTTGGTCGACTTGAGGCAGCCAAACCTGCAGCTGACCGCCAGGATGGGTCTGAATCCGCAGCAATGCTTGCAACCATTCACAGGAAGAGGAAGAGGAGGTTAGTGGCCCCTACACCCAAGTCCATTGAAGCTTTCTCGGAGGGGTCCCTTGTCGTGGTCATTCCCCTGTAGCTGCCAGTGCTCTTGGTCACAGAGGCTGTTACCTTGTCGCTGCCAGCTCTCCCGGCCATGGAGGCTGTTCCCCTACTGCTGCCAACTCTCCCGGCCACGGAGGCTGTTCCCCTACCGCTGCCAACTCTCCCGGCCACGGAGGCCGTTCCCCTGCTGCTGCCAACTCTCCCGGCCACGGAGGCCGTTCCCCTGCTGCTGCCAACTCTCCCGGCCACGGAGGCCGTTCCCCTGCTGCTGCCAACTCTCCCGGCCACGGAGGCCATTCCCCTGCCACTGCCAGCGCTCCCAGCCATGGAGACCATTCCCCTGCCGCTGTAAGCGCTCCCGGCCACTGACGCCGTTCCCCTGCCGCTGCCAGCGCTCCCAGCCATGGAGACCGATCCGCTGCCAGTGCTTCTGGCCACAGAGGCCATTCCCCTGCTGCTGCCATACTCCTGGCCACGGAGGCTGATCCCTTGCTGCTGCCAGCACTCCCGGCCACAGAGGCCATTCCCCTGCCGCTGCCAGTGCTCCCGGCCACAGAGGCCATTCCCCTGCCCCTGTCAGCACTCCCAACCATGGAGGCATCTTCCCTATTGCCAGTGCTCCAGGCCACGTAGGCCATTTCCCTGTCACCTACACTCTTGGTTAAGGATCACTCCCTAACTGCCATCACTCAGTCTGTTTTAACACCAGCTGCTGCCACTTACCATGTCCAGTCCCCAGCAGTTGATGACCAGTCAGTCCAGCCTGCAGTGGCCACTGCCCAGTCTAACGTCTGCCCAGTGGCCGTCCCTGAGCTCTCCTCTGTTGTGAAGCTACCTGACCTCACTCCCTTTCTGAAGCATTCTCCCTGGCCTCCAGACCCTGCTCCTTCCCTTAAGCCTTCTCCCTGGCCACTGAACATCTCTCTCTTCCTGGAGCCACTCCCCTTGCCGACAGACCATGCCCTCTTCCTAGAGCCACCATCCTGGTTCCCCTCACCCTCCCTCCTTTGGTTGGAACTACCAGCTTCACCCTGGTCTGTCCCACCAGCTCTGCCCTGGTCTGTCTACTGCCCTCCTGCTCCACTGGCCTCCCTCTGACTAGCCCCACTCTGGTTTGTCCCACCGGCTCTGCCCTGGACTATAGCCCCCCCTCCACTTTTGAACTTGTGTCTGTTTTCTTTTGTTGGACTTCCCTCTTCTCTTCTGTTTTTGTTTGTTTAGGTTGGAACACCTGGATGTCGTCCCGTAGAGAGGGGGTAGTGTCAGGTTCCCGACATTCTGGTCAAGTTTTAATTCAGTGTCAGGACCCTGTCACCTGTTTTTGTGTGTTGGTTTTCCTGTCTAGTGCATGGCTTTTGTTTTTTTCTTGTCACCATGTGCTTGGTCTCATTTCTGGACCCCGCCCCCTCGTTTGTCTCATTATTGATTCATCTGTTTCACCTGTTCTTGTTTGCCCTTCTCATTTTCCTCCCTATATATTTTGTCTGTTTCCTATTGTGTTTGTCAGTTCCTTTCATCAATACTCGTGGATTTTCCCTTCATTTTCTTGAGTTTGTGGGTTATCTCATCGGTCTATGTTTGTTCTTGTACTTGCCCTTGCCTTTGCCTGTTTTGATTTTTCCCCTGCCCTGCCTGCGTTTCCAGCGGCCAGTATTTTCGTTTAGATTTGTATATTTTCTGATTATTGACCTGTTTGGACTTTTGGATTTTTGTAATAAACCTTATATTGACCTGCTCCCATCTGCAATTGAATCCTATTCCTCCCCCGAACCCTGACACTGCTTGGAGGGAGTTTGTTTTAAAAGTGTTCCTTTCTCCTCCTCTCATCACAGCGAGGTGTTCCTGACACACTACCAGCTATATATAGCCCAGTGGAATACTGTATTGGCTTCACACAGCCTTGGTTGTCTTATGAATGGGTGTTTTTACCACCTTGTCAGGTTGCGTGTGTTTATCTGTGTGTGGGTGTACTAAAATTTGTTTGAGTAATGAAGTTAAACAGACTGTCTGTTCAGAAGTATTTTCCTGAATAGTGTCAAAAAGTCTGATTCATTTTAGCGAATCAGTGATTTGTCAGTTTGTTATAATGGACTGGTTCAAAACAAAGTTTCACTAATTCATTGGAATCATTCCTGCTGAAAAGACCAGCTTAGGGGTCGTTCAGACTGAATGCGTTTTTGCATAAAAAAAAGCTAGATGAAGCACAAGGAATTGAAAGCAAGTCTCCTGAGACATGTTTTTAAAAGATTAAGTTCTTTTAAACTTGACACGGCATCTGAAAACTTTTACACTCCTGCATGAGATGCTGAAAAAGACAGCAAGATGCAGCACAACAGTCAAAGACGTCCATCAAGTGCATGTTTACATAAAAAAACTGTATTGTGGAAATAAGGCCAAAAAACACAACCCACAACTACCCATATTTATAAGTGACTACATGAAAAAGCATCATTCAGAGGTTGTATTTTCGCTCTGAAATTTTTATTTTACTCCACTGACAGTTAGGTTTGGGGTGTGGGGTAGGGTGTATGGTTGATAAAATATGCATTCTTGTCTATATTACTTAATTTTCAAATATATACAGCACACTTTTCTCTGCACTCTTTGGACATTTAACCTGGAAACTGAAGCTCACATGTGTGCATACATGCAACAGTACTTCCAACTTCAGCCACTAGGGGCAGTGATTTGATTTTCGGTAAGCACAGACCGATTTCATCTGCAAGACTTTTGACCAACTGTCACTGAATTCACAGTGTGATCAGCCTGATCACTCCTGAACAAAGTTCTCCCTCATAGTTGAGTGATTAACAAATGCTTTGCGAATGGTTAAAAACAATTATTAATTTGTGAATTGGATATCGCTATCCCAGTTATCATCTTTCCCAGCTTTGCTCCCGTATCAACAGTTCTCACAGAAGCAGATATGGCATATGATGCCTGAATTTAGATTATGTTAAAGTGGGTTTGTCCCTGTGAACACACACACTGGTAAAAATGGTTAGCTTGAGTCATTTTGGATAAAAGCAACAAATGCATAGATGTTAAGTAATGCATTAATGAAAATGTTTATCAGAGAGAGTTCAAGATATATAGAGAGAGAATAGAGAGTGATAAATGTGCTGTTTGTGTGCTTTCAGAGTTACTTTGATGAGGAGTTTGCTGAGGGCTGGCATGTGCTTGCCTTGCCTATCCAATGGATTTACACAGTGACCTGTGACTGCCAGCAGTCAGTTTTGACTTTCAAATTCCGAGCTCTTCTGCCAGCACGTGTGCTGCCCTCATGGAGGCTGCTCCGACATCACATTTCTTTCCCTGCTCACTGTTTTTCTGCCAGCCCCTGATGCCAATCTTTATATCTTCTAGAGACACTCCTCTACCAATTACATCTCTAGACCTAATGATAGAGAACAGCAATAGAGTCTAACATTTTCTTTTCCACGATGGTCCTCTAAGCCCAATTCAGGATGTTAACATTTTTTCAGGTCTTTGTGCTGACTTCCACCAATTGAAACTTGTGGACAGTCCTCACTTGCTCTTTCCCTGACCTGAATTTTGTAATTTTGTCAAGTTCAAAGCTCATGTGTGTAGTTTCTTAAATGTTAAAATACTTTCTCCTTTTCCAACGTAAAGTGATAAGTAAGCCATTTATAGGTTTAATTCTCCCAAAAATCAACATACTGTAGCTCTGTGATTTTGCTCTGTTTGTTCGAGCAGCATTGACTCAACCAGTGGTGTGAGTTTATGTCTGTTTGTTCAACCAATGGCAGAATGAGGGAGTGTTTGGTAAAGGTTTTTTAATAACATTATGTATTTTTTGCAATTTTGCTTGGTGACGTTAGTATCGCAGAAATTAAACACTTCAGCTTTAAATTTACTACTTTTATTTACTTTTCCTTTTTTTATCCCTGAAATCCACTTATACTAATCAAGGTTTCATGCACAGAAAATAGACACGCTTCAATTGTGCATGACCATCTTACACCCTCTTTTTTTACTGAACTTAAAGAATTCTATATGTAAATGACCTCTGTTATGACTTGATGCCAGTGCAGCACTCTTTATCAGAGTAGGTGAATAATGTGAATACTTAAAAGGCGGTAAACATCTGCTCATGGTTATGACGTCCAAGACAACACGTTTAGGTTAAATCTTTTAGACATTACATGCAAATAGTCTTTTCAGTCTATGCCTGACCAGTCTCTCTCTGTGTTTCCTTTAGGGGTGATTATTGTGCCCAGTGCTGGTGTGGGCATTGTACTGGGTGGCTACATCATAAAGAAACTGAAGCTTGGAGCTCGTGAGTCTGCTAAGCTGGCCATGATCTGCAGTGGAGTGTCTCTTCTGTGCTTCTCCACCCTCTTCATCGTAGGCTGTGAGAGCATAAACTTGGGCGGCATCAATATCCCTTATACCACAGGGTAAGTTAATTACTCAGCCATTAAAACCTTTCAGTGTTAGTTGTGATTTATTCCAAAAGGATATGGGTGCCCTGTTTATGTTTTGTGGTTCCAGACATAGTGGAATTTAAGAAGTACTACAATACAACAAACTCAGAGGCATATGTTTAGCCACAGGTGCTAGTGCCATATTTCTCCCGTGCATACAGTATATTTTTTTGTTTTTCAAAATCCTAAAACTTTGGATAATACTTTACAATAAGGTTCCATTTGTCAACATTAGTTAACATGAACTAACAATGAACAATACTTTTACAGCATTTATTAATCTAGGTTAATGTTAATTTCATCATATACTAATACATTTTTTAAATCAAAAGTTGTATTTGTTAACATTAGTTAATGCACTATGAACTAATGAACACTTGTATTTTTATCATCTAACATTAACAAAGATTAATAAATGCTGTAAAAAATACAGAGTATTGTTAATTTTTTTTTTCATGATACATTGATACCTAATGCATTAACTAATGTTAACGAATGGAACATTATTGTAAACTGTTACCAAACATGGTTTATTTCCAGATTTAAATTAGATTTGAATCCCAGTTTTTAAATATAGACTTTTGAAACCCACTGTACAGTATGTCTTCATGTATGGCCTGAAAATACACGGAAACCTTTTGATGATTAAGCATGTGACCAATTCTGTGGATGTTCCCTTGCAGCTACCTAATCCTCTCCCCCTCCCCGTGTTACGTACAGTGTGCCATTTGAACTATGAGGTCCATTGTCTATTTCCTGCTGTCTACCTAACAAGGCAGCCATTGAGTGACATAACAGGTTTCTTGTGCGAATTCTTAAGTAGAGAAGTTCACATGGCCCTGACCAGCGAGACTGCGTAGTTGTAGAAGGCATGGCACAAAAGTGCGAGGCCCTTTCAACAGATAGAGGTGCAGTGCGAGACGCAGATAGAAATACAAAGTGCGTTTGCTCAGAGTAATGAGTCAACACTGAAATTCCAAGTTTGTGTGAATAGTTTGCACAAAATAAAAAAGCGGAAGTACACAATTTTTTTGGTGAACTATTATGTTTAAAGCAGTAAACATTTTCAGTCACATAAGAATGAGAGATGACCACTATGGTGACTGCTTTTATAGCATGGAGGTCTGTCTTGTTCTGTTTAAAGAAGCAGTGGAGAATTCCAATCCCCGCTGTTTCCGTCCATCTTTCTGGCCGTGTTATGTCATGACTGATTTCTCTATTCTGCTGTAGATCTGTGAGGATAATGCAATGTCAACTGGAGCATTTGCCATTTGCTCTGTTTAATGTGGGAAAGTGTTCTGTTTGAATATGCCTGGGGTTCCCACAGTTTTACAATAACAGTTTATTCTGTATCTCTCTCCTTATTTCTCCTCTTTTTCTGTCTTTCTCTTTCCATCTCTCACTTCTTTTCTAATTCCCTTTGAGAGAGATGAGAGTTGGAGAGGATTTGTGGCTATGAAAGTCATGTGTATTGTTTATGCAGAGGGACAACCAAAAAAAAAAAAAATCTTTGTACAGTATACTGTATTATTTATATCATGTTTTTTTTTTTTTTTTTTTATGAATATAAGACTTGCAATCCTTCACTTTATTATTCATAAAGCATTAGTGGCACCATATGGAATAGCAAAAAATGTATTATTTCCAAATAGATTTCCCTACTTTTTTGCAAATTGCTTACAAGAGCCTTAAAGGATTGTATTTTATTCTCAAACTTGGACCTCTACCTCTGTTTGTTTTCTTTGGGGTTTTTTTTCAGGCCAACGCTGACTCTGACCCATAGAAACCTGACAGGAGGCTGTAATGTGAATTGTGGCTGTCGGATCAACGAGTATGCTCCTGTTTGTGGCTCAGATGGCATCACGTATTTTAATCCCTGCCTGGCAGGATGCAGCACGGTTGGCAATGACAGCACCGGGGTGAGACACAACAGACGTCCTTCTGGAGATGGTCCATGCAGTATTTAAGTCATAAACACAAATCTGTCAAAATCACAAAAAATACAAACCAGAAATTAATATTAAATTGTTAATCATCTTGTAAATGACTTAGTGTTCAGTTATCAAGTCTAAAGAGATATTCCATACAGATCTTTTGTGTGATTACTAAAGAATATCTTCTTCATTTGGGTTGTTAAAAATGTTTAAACTCCAGTTTCAGTCCAGCTACATCTTTTTATACCCTTTTTTCCTGATCTGGTTCATTGATACAACATCAACTCTTTTAAAAAAGGTAAAACAGACTTGAAAGCTACTGTCATGTCATCTTATCTGTGTTATTAGGTTAGAGCATTGCAAATGTCAATTAACAATTTGTTTAGAATATCATAAAATATTTTTCACTCCCATCTCCCATATTAGGTTAATGGCTGTTTTTACGCCAATACAGTCCTATTTTTATAAGAAGCATTGTTATTTTTAAGCTGTTCAGCATTTTGCTGATATGAAAACATTTGCAGAATTACAGTCATCATGGTGATGTTAATACATTTGATCTTTTTTCTCTGCAGATCAGAAACTACACCGACTGTGCATGTGTGCAGAGTAGACAGGTCATCACCCCTCCTACCAGCGGTCAAGGCAACCAGCTGCAGCTGGTCATTGTGAAGACCTACCTGAATGAGAACGGGTTTGCGGTGTCAGGGAAGTGTGATCGCACCTGCAACACTCTCATCCCTTTCCTGATCTTCCTCTTCATTGTGACGCTCATCACGGCTTGTGCACAACCCTCTGCCATAATTGTCACTCTCAGGTAACAAGCAGAAGCAACCGTTTTATCTTTTATGAAGACTTTATTAAATGCAGACTTTGTTCTGTAAGCTTGCACCACAAAGATTATCAAAAATGTATCAAAGCAAATAATTACAATGATAAATCCATAATATTTTCTTAACATGTTATTGTACTTTCATGGACCCTTTTCACTATCAACTATAGTGGGGTAAACTTTTATACAGGTACATTGGAAACTATAGCATCTTTTTATTATTATTATTATTACTTTTTTTTATTTATTTTTTATGTGTTCCAACAGCAAAAAAAAAAAAAACTACTATTAAGATTCCATGACTCTCAAAAGAGGAAAAAATATCACGGCAGTCAGATGAGAGAAAGAAGCCAATTTACTGTAACTGTCACTCCTTCAGCAGCTGTAAAAATCCCACTGACTTTTGTTTTGTTTTTTTATTAATGCCAAGCATTATACATTATACAAAAATAAATATTTAAAATGTTCATAAAAAAATAAAAAATAAATGTGTATATATATATATATATATATATATATATATATATATATATATATATATATATATACATACATACACTCCTAAATTAAGGCAGAAATGTGTCATCACTGTTTGTGAAAATAGTCCATTACAGGTCAAATATGATTGTGACCACATAAGGGCTTTGAAAATCTAGAAATTTTGTAATAGATCATATTATAAAGAATATAATACAATCACTGTTTTTTCTTTCTTTTGTAGGTCAGTAGATGAGCAAGAGAGACCGTTTGCATTAGGAATGCAGTTTGTGCTGCTAAGAACTCTTGGTAAGTTACAAAAAAATTCTGAATGCATTCACTGCAGGAATGATGAGATAAGACTTATCTAGACTCAGACGAGCTATTAACCCTGTCATTACATAAGTGGTTTACATTATAGGGGTTTTTCTCAACACAAATATTTCCCTGCAGGAGATTAATGGATGTTTTATCATTTGAAAACAAACCTTATGTCAAACTCCCTCAGCCTTAGTTACTTTTTTTTTTTTTTTTTTTTTTTGCAAATAGCATCACCTAGTGTTTATAAAGGTTTGTTACATTGATGGCAGCCTAGCAGGAATCACTAGAAATATTAGACAACTAAGATAATATTGATAATATATGAATCAGTTAGAAAGTGAATGATGGAAAGTTTCCTTTACCATATACATAATTCTCTTCCTCTCCTGCATCTGCAGCCTACATTCCTACGCCCATCTACTTTGGTGCAGTGATTGACACCACCTGTATGCTCTGGCAACAGGACTGCGGCGTTCATGGCTCCTGCTGGGAGTATGATGTCACTTCCTTCCGCTTTGTGTACTTCGGTCTGGCAGCAAGTCTCAAATTTGTGGGCTTTATCTTCATCTTCCTCACCTGGTACTCGATTAAATACAAGGAAGATCGCCTGGAACGCTGGCAGCAGCATCTGGCCCCCCTGGGCACTGTTAGCGAACTCATCTGCCATGCAGGAGGCCACAAAAGCCATGCTCGCACACGCTCTTGCCCCGTTTTCACACCCCGTCCCGAACCCCCAGAGCAGCCCTCCCTTAATCGCGGACACTGCAGCCAGAGCTGCCCTGGAAACGCACTCAAAGCAATAACCCCGCCCATCTGCTCCTTCTAGGAAATGCACACTTGCATTTGAAGGCACGCACTGACTCTTTGCTCCATCTGCCTCCACATGCCTTCCTGTCAGGTGTCCTCCTCCATACAAGACAGGACTACCGCACATCCTTTTTTCTGCTTGTCTCCCACGCAGCTTTCAGGAGCTTGCTGCATACAAACAGAGAATGTCATCAATGAAAACCCACAGCAAATACAAATCACGTCAAATTAAAGGTGCACTCAGTAATTTTGTCTTTATGTTTTGCTGATACTGAGATGTAGATGCTAGGTTTTCAGTTACCGATGCCACTGTAGAAGGGTGTTTCTTCAGCATCGGGCACTGTCATGTCCATGGGGTTGTTTTATATTAAGGCAAACAGATTTCTTAGATAACCTATTTTCTTATTGTTATTTGAAGGTTACATTAAAACTGATTTGGAAACTTTTTACCAGGCCTTCGTTGTTTATTTTTGGTACTTTTCAAGTGCTTTTTATGCATAGATTTTACTGTTTGAAAATTAAAATGCATTATAAAAATGCAAATTATGTTTAAAACTATGATAATCTAAGCAAAGAGTAAAATAAACATAAACCACTTCAATATTTATTGTGTGAAAATTATTTATATATATATAAATTTCATTACGACTCCCACAGTTGAGGCATCATTTCCATCACACTAAAAAATAAATAAAATCAATCAATCAATCAATAATAATATGGGGCAAATTTGTTTGAAGTTAGTGTACTTGTTACCAAAGTTGACATAATTGCCAGTGACGAGCATGCTTAAAATGAAATATGACACATGATGTTTGAAAAAAAAAAACAAAGAAAAATCAAGGTAAATGTCACTTGTGAGCAGAGTATTTTTATTGTATATTTATAGTATTTTTATTTTCAAACAAGCTGTAATTTTACCAAATTATGCAACCAAAAAAAAAAAAAAAGGGAAAATAGTATTTAATTGTGTGTATTTAGGACACATAAAAATGTGAACTATGAAATTATCCTTAGCGAGACAAAAAAACTTTACAAATGTCATTTCCATCACCATTTCCACCAGAGAATTCTATTAAACAATTAATAGAATTTCATTCTACAGTATTTGAGATGTTGGGAAATGACCATGTGATGGGATTTTTAATTTGAGGTGTGGGGAAATGACCATGTGGTGGGATTTTTAATGACTTTCAGAAGAATTAAAAAATGCCAGACTTTACAAAAAGGTACTTTTTAAAAATCCACAGACCAGGGGGACTGGGTAGCTCAGCGAGTATTGACCTGGAGTCATGAGTTTGAATCCAGTGTGTGCTGAGTGACTCCAGCCAGGTCTCCTAAGTAACCAAATTGGCTCGGTTGCTAGGGAAGGTAGAGTCACATGGGGTAACCTCCTCGTGGTCATGATTAGGGGTTCTCGCTTTCAACGGGGCGCGTGGTAAGTTGTGCGTGGATCACGGAGAGTAGCATGAGCCTCCACATGCTGTGAGTCTCCGCAGTGTCATGCACAGCGAGCCACGTGATAGGATGCGCGGATTGACTGTCTCAGAAGCAGAGTCAACTGAGACTTGTCCTCCTCCACCCGGATTGAGGTGAGTAACCACACCACCACGAGGACCTACTAAATAGTGGGAATTGGGCATTCCAAATTGGGAGAAAAGGAGATCAAGTTAAAAATATATAAACAAAAAAGAAAAAAATCCACAGTGCAATAAGTACCCGACTTGAAGAAACACCCTGAAATACCCTATTCACAGTCAGCCATTATTAATTTATTCTGCGATTGAATATGTCCAATTACAAGGGATTATTGATATAAAGCAGGTGTTTGACTGGTAATTTGATGTCAACATGGCAGCGCTCATAAATGTGCACCCAGCACCATATGTAGAATAAAGCAGCTTTTTCTTTAAGACTGATATGACTACAGTTTTCATTTTCTATGAGTGTACATCAATTTCATTCTAAAATTTTCTGAAAGTTTAGCATTTAGCGAACACATATCAATGAGTGCACCTTTAATGTAAAGTACTTGCTGTAGTGTTGTTTGGAAGACATTATGGTGCTAAAATCGGGGAGGGGAGGACATTTTTTCTGTATTCATTCTTGGATTTCAAGATGATAATATCAAAGATGTACCACAAGCACAAATCAGTACTATGCAAAACTGTATGACACTACGGCCTCCAGGATGCTTTCTACTGTAATATCTCCATTCAAAACAGTGTTCCCTACAGCAAAACAGCTTTCATGTGAAAAACATCAGCTCTTTTTACATCATCTCTCCGTCTACAGTGGTGTTAATACCTCCTTTTGGCTAGTAAGGAGGGCTTGATCAATGTGCATGTGACTTGGGTGGTATTCAAGGAGCTGTACTGGAACATTTCGTCTCCTACGGACTGATCACACAGTGCTATAATTTGAACACAGTGCCTCAAACTGCCCGCTAGCAGAGACGTGTGCTGGCTAACAGGCAAAAGCACTGTGTGAATCTTTGGAGAAAGACTTCTGCACATTCTTCATATTTATAATCACTCTGTCTGTCTGCATTGGTGACAATTAGCAAAGTGAATTTAAGTGATCGACTCGCTCCTGTGAGTTTTGCAATGCTGAGCAAATATCAATTTTAAAAAGTCTGTCGAATATGATGCTAACATGTTTCAGCAGACTTGTTGCTGTCTGTCTGGTCCAGTATCTGGTCTTTAAGGAGTCTTAAAGGGACAGTTCACCCAAAAATTAAGCTTCTGTCATCATTTACTCATCCTCATCTGGATGGAATGACATGAGGTGAGTAAATGATGTAGAATTTTCATTAATGGGTGAACTGTCCCTTTAAAAAGTGATTCAATTACAGATCGGTGACTCAAGGAATGTGGGTCAGGATTCAGTCGACCCCTCATGCTGCTGTTAGCATCTGCTAAATCCAGGTACCTGAGCATGTTTGAGCAGCTTTAGCATTAGCGTTCGTAAAGCCACAGCAGAATCAGAGATTCTTTGGATTGGGAGCTAATGGCACATATCAGCTGTCTTTAATATCAGCAGAAACATGTGCTCCGGCTGTGCAACCAGTTTCCAGTGTGAAAACAGTGTGATCCACAAACGGTGGTTTTAACCTTATGCACTAACTACAGTATAATTCAATGTATGCCTTATATGAAAAAAAACCATTATAAATCAGTATCCCTGTAATCAGTAATGAGTTTATTAGACTCAAAGGAATAGTTCATCCAAAAATATTCTGTCATGATTTACTCACCCTCATATTGTTGAAACCCCGACTTTGACTTTCTTTTATTAGTTTTACTGACTTTCTTTCTTCCATTGGACACATAAGGAGATTAATTTTAAGAACTGATAGCCTGTCAACATTCAATTTTACTGCATCTTTTTTTTTTTTCATATAAGGACAGTGAATGGTGACTTAGATTAACATTTTGCCAAAGATCATTTCCTTTTATGTTTCAATGGAGAAGGTAAAGTCAAAAGGAGTTTGGAACAACATGAGGGTGAGTGCATTTTTGGGTGAATTAACCCTTTATGCAATAACAGTTGATCAGTATATAGTACCTACAAAGTCATGAATTATTTGCCGTTATCAGTCAGAGCTGCTCTGTTTTACAAAAGTAGTATTTGGTTCATTTATTAAATAGTCACCAGATTTATACAGGACAAACATGGTTGTTAGATGCTAGTGCAGCATGCAAACAACAAAGCCCAATTTAAATAATCTCTACATTAAGAGCCTCTGTTGGTTTCAGAAGTAATGATTTTGTAAAATGTGCTGTATTGTGATCACAATCACAAAACCACATTATCAGTACATACTTTTTTTTTTTTTTTTTTTTTTTTTAGCTCTAGAATTAGTTTATTTTCAAAATGTTTTTCATAAAAGATCATGTTAACCAGAATTTAAAATGCTAACTCCAGTATTAGAATGTGAACAAATTTAAATCTGGGATGTTTTAAGTTTAATCAACCCCAGCTGTTGTTTGAATTTGAAATTGCTTTCTTTTCCATGTTTGTGAAGGATAAGATGTACAGTGGTGAGAAAGTCTCTGAACGCTATAGAATTCTCAGTAGATCCCCATTAGTTTGACCTGCAATGTGAACTGCTCAAAGAACATCTGATAAATCCAATATTACAAAAAAATAATAATAATAATAATAATAATAATAATTATATATATATATATATATATATATATATATATATATATATATATATATATATATATATATATATATATATATTCAAAAAACAAAACAAACGCAAGTCAATTCTGGCATTGAATTGTTTAAGTTCTGCAAACAAATGGAAATGTATTAGTTTGTCCTCTAGGAGGCAGTCAATGTAAGACAGTCTAAAATATCAACAAACGATATAGAAGTAGACGTAAGAAACTAATCTAAAATAATTGCAAGCCAACATGCAGGACTCATCAACAGGTACAGTATACATTTGTTTGAAGTTAATTCTGAATTGTCATTAACAAAATTAAGCATTCAAATAATGAGCGCTGGATCAGTGTTCTGTATTTATGTGATTAATTAGATATTCTTTATCTGCGCCTATACGTCATCTTTTAAATGATCAGCTCACATTTTAAGTCAAATTAATGTTTTGGGGGGTGGGGCTAATTTCAGATCAGTTTAATCGAGTGACTTAAGTGCTGTCAGTGCATATGGGATCAAGTGTGAGGAACGAGATGTCCTGGACATTTACTTTGAATTCTGTCTTGGTTCTATTTTATTGACATGTTTTTACTGAAATAAAATATTTAGAGAGAAGCGGCAATTGAGACGTCAAGCGCGTGTTCTTTAGAAACAGGTACATGCATAATTTGTGAACAGTTTCGTTTACAAATTCCTTTAGAACTTCATGTCATTAAAATAACTAAAATGTCTGCTTTTCCGTTCTTTTGACTCGTTTGTTGATGCTCTAGTAGTGACATTAAAATCAAAATCCATTTTCATTCTTTTGCAGTGTGTTTTCGAAAGACGTCCTCAAGCATTTGAGAAAAAAAAAAAAAAAATGCGTCCATTTGTCTATCGTCCTATTTCACGGAATAGTTTAGTGGTTCTCCAACTGTTGTACGCGTACCAGCAGCAGTAATAAAAATGATAAAAATATCGATTTTATTCAAATGTTTTGCATGATTTATTTCTAATGTGCCTCTATAAGATTAATTTATAGCCCACTTTTTTCTTCTTTTTTTACATCGGCAGTGCGGGATTTGAATTTGCGCGCGGCTGCGCTGTCTGTTGTGCGCACACCGCAATATTATACCCACGCAGAAAACAAAAGAGCAAACACTGATGCGATCGAGGCAATATCCGTTTAATTTACACAAGTCTGCGAGCTTGATTTCAGGCGATCTTAAGTGGTGCTTTTGACTCAAAGACATTGGTTTGGATTTGGCTGTAATTTGTTTTTGACTTAACTGGAAAATTGTTCGGATGAGGGACAGAGAAATGGAGCACGTGTTTGACAGCTGTGGGTAAGGTAGCCAGCTCTATGTGACGAAGATTGCCATTATGTCACCAATGACAGTCCGCCTTCGACTAGAAAGATAATACGTTGTTAGATAAGTTTAAAAGTGAACGACTGGTAAAGTCATGAATAAGAGTAAAGGTAACCTCAAATTACTGCAGCCGCTGATTTCATAGATCACGTGCACATTATCACATATTTTTAAGGGTGATGCTAGCTGCAGAATTGTTGGCGGTGAAAAGCAGGGTCTAGCAATGCCTAGGCTCCAAATTTCTAAATATATAGCCTATTAAATAGTCGTTTGTTTGAACTGGATTGCAAAACTTCTAAATGTTAATACTGAATGTGTGAACGACAGGAATATTAATCAAATTGTGGCACTGTGTATGTTGCTCACTATCCTCAAGAGTCAAGACTATGCTCAAAAATTTATATTTGCCAAATGCTGAAAAATATTTAAGTGAACATTGGTGGTGAATTGGTGGTACTTGAATGTTCTGATTTGATCAAAGGTGGTACTTGGCCTGAAAAGTTTGTGAAGCACTGGAATAGTTTGTTTCAAAAATGCTTCTGTTACTTGCATTATCAATTATTTTCTGATATTTATAAGGAAGTATTTTGCTAAGATATTTATATATATATATATATATATATATATATATATATATATATATATATATAAATATTTTCCATAGTTAATAATTATTTGGGGTGTCTGGGAATCTAGATTAGCAACTCATTTTTACTTCAACCACACACACACAACAAACAATGAGAGATTTAAGAAAAAGCTGGACTTTTATTTTGAAGGAACAAGCTTCTGTCAAATGACAAATGAAATGAACAGCTTGAATCTGTTAAGCGTGAAAATATAATATAAAAGAACTGCTTGGTTTTGTCTTTAGTTTCATTTAAGCAGAAAATATATACAACAAAAAAAGGCAGAAGTAAAAAACACTTTGAAAAGCATCATAGATCAAAACATACATCAATCATGACTAATAAATACCAGTCATTTCCATTTCATTGTGATGAGGTGATACATCTTTACAATGGAATAAACTGGACTTGAATGAATTAAGCCATGCCCACTTGGCCATGGAAATGAATCCTAACTAGTTTCAAGAACAGCACATGAAGGCAAAAAAAAAAAAAAATGCAAATACATTTCTGATTGTGAATTTTTGATCTCTAAACGCATATAGTACTGAGACAAATGTATGAACAGGTCATGCAAATACTCCGAACATGTTGCGCCAACAGCTGAAGTGTGGATGGTCAGATATGTACATTGTCTCCGATTTAGTTCCTCTCAGCTCATTCAGAAACACAACCCTTAAATGTCTTCATTTTGAAGTGAAAATGATATGGGCAAAACAAATGCATTTTCTTGCATAATATAATACACGTTGCATAATATATGCAGGATTTATCCACAGGACGTTTTTGAAACTACTAATTTATACCCACAAAATTATGTTGTCAGTTGTGTCTGCTCAACCATTCTGAGTACTAACAAATTTAGCTTGGTATAGTCCTTTAGGTATTAACATTGTACAGACATAGGAAATTGGATATTTCTGTGCCTGTGTTTTCACTATGCACATACCTGGCCAGAAAAGCCTACTCAAGCATAGGTTTGGCTATATCAATATATTACAAATCTTTCAATATTTGAATAACATTGTAGATTTAATTTATTAATAAAATAATTTGTAAATAATACAGATTAGAATTTTCTCAAATCTACATAGTTACAAAATGTTAATTCTCTGTTATCGTAGGCAATATCTTGATCTGTAATGAAACAGACCCATAATTCTGATTTAATTAATAGGTAGATTATACAGCATCAGCTACAAAAATTTATTCATTAGACTGGAAACCATGGCTCCTCGTGTTAATAGGCACAAATAGTAAACATTTCTTCTTTTTTTCTTTAAACACACCATTCTTTTTATTGCCCAACCCTGAATAAATTAATTTCCACTCAAATGCGAACTGTGAAATAATTTAAACAAAGTGTTACTTCATAGCAATATAATAGATTATTAAATACTTTGCTGTTGGTGCCCCTTCCTCCACAACTACAAATGAAACATTAATAAAAGACAAAAAGATGTGCTTCACACAGGTTCATGTATTTAAGGTGGGAAATGTGAACAGAGATCCCAAAAATGCTAAAATAAGCTGCTTAATTCAGCTTCTCCAGAGCACAGTGTGGCTCAGATATATTCAGCTGGCATTCGGAGATAAACAAAAAAAATAAATAACTCTGTAAGAATAAATAAAATGCAATTAGAAATAATGGTCAATAGATATCAGTTATATGCTCTTCCATAATGAATATGACTTAAAACTGAGATTTCTGTGGTGTGTATAATAAATTAAAGACAATGCTTACTTTCACCTTGTGCTGAGGATCCAAAACCAGAAAATGGCATGAAAACAATCTATAACTCAGAGACAATAGTGTGAATGCAAAACTGACCCATTTGTTCTCCGATTGTTTTGTGTGTGTGTTTGTTTTTTTCACAGATAAAGTGCTAACTGTGGAGCCTCTGGGGGATTTGTGTACCATTATAAATCCCAAGGAGCTGTTTTGTGGAACAGGAGTCTTCCTCTAGCTTTGCAATAAAAGTACAGACCACCCTTAATCTCAAGTCCAAAACTGACAGAGACAGAAGCACCCAAAAAGGGGGCCATTTAAATGCTCTTTGTGGTTTGGTGAAAATTCTCGAAAAAAGGCCAAATAAGATCCATAACAGCTATGGTCAAATGCATTACTTTCAAAAGCTAGAAAAAGTCCCTGAGATACATAATCAGCATTAATTCAAGACTCCTATCTGTGCCCCTTTTGATTTCATATAAATAACCTTGGCAATAATAATAACAATAATAATGGTAAATTATAATACCACCAATGTGGGTGAGAAATTCTTCACCTTCCTGGCCATATGTACAAATATTCAAATATCAGTCAGCCATACCTTTTTTTGAACTGAAATGTTAGCTGCCACTGGGATGGCGTTAATAAAAATGATAATAAAGACTGTTATAAATTAATGCTTTGCTAACATCTTCAAGGCAGATAATGCAAATATTGATAGCCTTGGATGGAGGGCCATTATTGTCTCCATTCATAAAGTTAAGAGAAAATGTCATTCATTTACAATCCCCAAATTGTTCTATACAGTGATCATACAACAGCTATGTCCCCATTAGACCTTTACAGACTCCATCACTGAAAGCTTCATTGCGTCCTCAAGCATCTGGTTGTCCGTGAATGTAGCTGGGGGTTCTGGTACAGAATCTGACAAGCCAATCAGAGATTCCAGGAGACAAGTGCCTGGGTCGGCGGCTTGAGGAAGGCTGGGGTAACCAGGCAACTGGAACTGAAAAAAGTTGTCCACATGCTCGTACTCCTTGAGGGAGTTGTAGAGCGAGCTAGGGCCCAGACAAGGGAAGCCATCAAAGAACTCAAGGTCTGATTCTGAGGAGAGGCTCAGGTCCATATAGCTGGCCGAGTGATCGATGGAGGGCGAGGGGGTGTGCGGTACAGATCCATTGTGGAACAGAGCATTGCCTTGATTAGCATTCTCATCTAAGTGCTCAGATATGGCTGTGCAACTACTGTCCATGCAAGAGTCTGTTTGCGACTTGCTAAGCTTATTGTCGCTGGGAGAAACGTCTGCTGTGCTAAAGATTCCGTACCCCACAGATGACAACTCGCTCTTTTTCTGCTTATACTCGCAGTTATCGTTGCAATGCTCAGTGTCTCTACTCCTAACAGGGCAGTCCTCATTGTCTGTATCACTAAAGCTTAAAATTCTCTTAAGTCCGTTTTCGTCAACATCTAACGACGATTGCTTGCACTGAGAGCTTTTGACGACTTCAGAGTCCTCGCTCTGGCCTGAAGAACTAGACGAATCGGTCATGTCACTGCTACAGCTGTTCTCTCCTGCAGCTACTAGCTCCGAGCTAAAGTGAAAGGCGGGAGTGTGTGGCACTGTGCTGCTCTCTGGTGGATGGCCTGTGCAATCTCGCTTTTCTTCAAAAGCAGTCTCATTTTCTGTTGTGTGCTCCTCCAGACGCTTCTCCAGCTCTAGCTTCATGATGGTGTGGATGTAGTGCGTCTGAACTCGGCTAGAGTTGAACTCGATGCGGCCCTCCGTGTTCCCACAACCGTCTTTAGTGCATCCACATGGGAATGATGAGTGGTCCATCTGTGAAGCCAATAATCACATTACTTTAGCGGATTCAGTAAGCGATACCTGTAAATATTACCCTTAAACTCAACAGAGATTCGATTTATAAAGGCTGAAGGAAAGTCTACTGGGAATGAAGCCCTACCTGACACTTGATCCCAGCCAAACTGCAGCTGCAACTTTCTGGCTCGCAGAAGCCCTGGCAGTCACATCCGCAGTCCTCCCTTGACATACGCAGCTCGTGCAGTTGTCGCTTCTCCTCTTTATCGATCTTCTTAATGCCAGCTGCTTTGAGGATGGTGTGTCTTTTTTTAGAAGGGTAAGGATGCAGGAAGGAACCATCATCCAAGTTTACTCCACTAATGTCGATTTCATCCTCGGGGATGTCTTCAATAGTCAGTCTGTCAGCCTCTTCGGACGCTTGGGTACCATTTTTGGTAAGCTGTCATAGGAAAAGGATTTGCATGATTAGGATTTTATACTGCTCATATTTTGATTTAAACTTTAAAAAGACATAAAGCAAGTGAATGGTGAATTAGACTATTTGTTATTTATTGACAGTTCAATTCAACCATACCTTCAGCTTTAGAGCTTCCAGTTTCTCTTCCCTCATTCTGTTCTTCAGTTTCTCTCTCCGTAGATGACGCTGTTCTACCGCAAACTCAGCCAAGGTGTAGCAGCGCTGGGCACTGTGCCTCTGCACCATGCCCAGGGTGCAGCCTCCGCGACTGGGCACGCTGGTGAAGCCCTGGCAGCGAGGGAAGAAGAAAACCGTAACCTGGTCAAACTGCACGTTGCCTCGTCGTGTGCGCTTGGCCTTCTTAAGAATGGAAGTGGCTGAGAGGAGAGAGGAAAAAAAAAAGAAAAAAAAGAGGATAAATATAAGACATGTCTCATAACAAGGTTCTTGTCTGGCTGAGTTGGTGGACTTGGAATCATCCAAGGGAAAACATTAAGTGGAAAAAAGTTGGTGAAAACATTCAAGGAAATTCATGCACTGAATTTCAAAATGGAAAATAAAGAAGCACATGTCTGAGAGTGTGTTAAGAGAAGATGAGAAAGAGAGAGGTGTAAAAAGTGAGTTTTGTTCAGAGTATCTCATTGGGGAGTATTTGAGTAAGAAGTGTGCCAGGTTTATTGGGTGGACTTGGAGCGGGTGAGACTTGTGTGTAAACAAGACCACATAAACGTTATTGTAGCTAATGCACTAAATCACCACAAGATGGCAGGCCACACATAGCAAATCACAGAGCAAATGAGCTCTAAAGTAAAGCCAGAAGTAGATATATTCTGTCATTCACTGACACTACAAAAACTCAAGACAAAAAGTACACGATTTCAACAATCAACATCAGAACAGGCTCCAAATCCCAGCTGGGAGTTTTCTGTACAATCCAGCCATATGTGAAGACAACTGCATTCCTCTTCAATCTCGTGTCTGACAAACAATCCACCCAGGAATTTCCCTTTGGCGCTGAAGTGTGCAGAGGGACTAAAGCTTCAAAAGATCACAACCCAGCGGCTGATCTGGAAGTTTGAGGTTTCTGGAGGCAGTAAAGGGCATTCAAAGCCGAGTTGCTTTTTATATACTCCATCTTTTTTTAAGACAGGCCATCTGTACATCCTCACCGCCCCTGCAAATAGTTCCTACTACCAGCCAAGATCGACAGTCAGCCAGTGAACTAGTCAATGTCAGCGGTCAAAGCGTCCCTTACCTAAAGAGGGAAATTTTCTTCCTTGCACACTATACAAGACCATATGGGGAAACCACATGTGGGAATAAGCTATGCAGTTTGTCCATCTTTTCATTGTAAATTCCATTTCCTCTGTGCGGGAATACTTCATGTTGAATTGTTGACCTCTGTGTGAGAGAGGAGCACTTCTCCCCCAGGGCCGCCAGCTCACCGATTGTTATCTGGAGTGAACAGAAGGGAATGGATCTCAGTGTCCCCACAGCTGGTTTACATTAAACTTGCAATCTAGTGGGAACCCAAGCACATTTTCAACTAGAAGCCTGTGCAAATATGTTTTACTCTTTTCTAACAAAACTTTTGGAAGAAAAAAAAAAAAAAAAAATTGACGAACAAATTTAAAAGTACAGTGCATAAAATCTAAATAGTCCCACCTGAGATTATGTGAAGAGCCACCTCAGAAATACAAAGCATGTTATTGTTTGAAGAAAAGATCAGCTCTATATATTGTTCTCAAGTTAATTTGCATTGGCTTTGGAGATGCTTCTGAACTAGAATGAACAAGCACTGACATTTTTCAGCTATGAAATCAGCTTTTGGCCAAAGACACAAATGGTATCCACTGATGACATTCCTAGTCAAATGTGCTTGGATATGAACTACCCATACAGTAGTTCAAGAGTACTATACATTACCCATACTCCATTCATCAGGATACATGCAATATTTAATGCAACTTAAAAGCGAGGCTATGAAGGATAGACGTAAAGTCTGAGCACTAAGTTGTAATATTGTTCACATTGATCCAGATTGTTTAGTCTGCGAAACATTGAATAAGTATCTCTCCACACAAATTCCAGTTGGCAAAAAAAAAATAAAAATAAAATCCAGAAAACATGCATTGTAAAAATTATAAGTGACCTTTGGACAAATACAGTACAACCAAATAAACAGACTGTAATGAAACTGAAATATGCCGTATATTCTACCACACTCTCCGTTTCATAAACGCAACCAGACAGCCGTATCATTTCCCTTCCTCTTCCCTTCATCCTTGCCTTCCTCCTCCCCACCTCTACATCTCTCTCAGCACCTGTGCTGGGTTCATGCCCGGCATTCAGACAAAGCTCTGCCTTCATTCTATCTCCCTCACATAGCACATTCGCTGGCTTCCTGCCCTGTCATCCTGGGAAACTCAACAGTTTGACTTGCCTTCCTCACCCTGACCCAAAGCACCTCACACTGCAGGCCACCTTTGGCTTCCTTGATGGGTATACAATACTGTGGTCAGGTAAATGCACTCTATATCAAAACATCCTGTGTGCGAAATAGGTTAAATATAAAACCTTGACTCTCAATAACATCTTATCAGGTAGGACACGGAGTAGCTTACACTGAGATAAGCCATGCAGACTTATGAGCTGTGTTATGTTCCATCAGTTGTTCAGGAGGGAAACTCACTGTTATATGATGTTGCTGGGGAGTTAGGGTTGCTGGGGCTCGAATCCAGGGTGTCCGAGTAGCAGCTCTCCCCATCGGAGTCCCACTCGGAGAAGGCAGAGGAGGAGAGAGAGGAAGGGGAGGATGAAGAGTAGCATGGGTCCTCCTCCACCTCCTCGTACTTCCTCTTGAGAACCCCGCTCATGGCGCTATTGTTGGTGGTCTGTGGAAAACAAGCAAAGATGGAAAAGGGTTATTAGAGCATTTGCATAATAAGCCAAGCCATTAACATGTTTTCCATTACAACAAAAATGGCCATGTACATGGTTACAAAAAGGACATCCTCCTGAAAGTTAATTGTAAAGGCTGTACAATGCTCACATATTTATCAGTGCAATCTGGTCTTGGGCGATGGCTAATTTGTTTGGCTATGGAAATTATTTTGTCTTGCAGTAAGCAGTGCTTAGATCATTTCTGTTCATGTGGATGTGTTGTGAAATTCTCTATCCTAACAGCAACCAAACGTCCAGTGATTATTTTAACAGGCTATGAGCATTTCTATCCAAACAACCAGCTGACCGCACTTTATGCTGCCTCTAAGCAGTGAGGAAAACAGGAAGCAATCAATCACATCCCCCCGATGCAAGTCAACAATTACAAGACCCTTCACCCACTTCCAAATTCAATCAGTTAGACAAATACATTGATTAGGAGGGGGACTGAATACATATACATTTGTGAGGAGGGAATTTAGGTTACCCCACTCAAAGAATATACAATTGTGGCAGTTACACTTAACACACTAAATGCATTTTATGAGACTCTGTAGTGAATGTGTACAGCTTGGCACAGTAAACATGTTTATTATGTAAGCCCACTGCTCCCGTGGAGAGGTATCTTATTGGGCAATAAAAGAAATCAATCCTTTGGCAGGAAGAGACTAGCCAGTACCCACCGGCTTTTAAGGGTCAGATCGAGTGCAACACAGCAGCATTTACACAAAACCATCATTTGATACTGGCGGTTGAGGACTCGTTTGTTTCTCTGCCCTGAGATAAACCCCCGTCAGCTAGTTCACAGCTCAGGCACGATCGTGCTGAAACAGGCAGAATGGAAGGAAGTAAGGAAGGGAGGAAAATGTTTGATTTAAAGATAAGGAGTTTTCACTTCTACAAAACAACTTTATTAAAAAGGTCTGACAGCTAGTCATTGATTATTTGTCATTCTTAGAATTCAATCATATTTTGCCAACACTGTGCAGACAGTGCTACCATTCGGGGTCAAGTTTTTTTTTTGTTTTTTTTTTTTTCCTTCTTCCCTAGATGTCTGATGGTAAGTGATGATGAAAAGTAAATAAGTATTGCAAAATGAGGCTTGTTCTCACACACACAGTAACTTCTTGGAAAAAAAGTGACAGACAGTCATGACTGGCAGATTACACAGCTCACAATCTTAGTCTATGGTGTGTCATCTACCAGAAATTATAGCTAAATGACTGATTCATTCCTCCATAAAGTGTGTGACTAACAATATGACTCACAATACAAGTCTGTTGTGTCTAATATTCTAGCCTTGGAACTTAATTTTACTCTTTCACAGTGCACTTTAATAAAAGTACCTTAATAAAAAAAGATGGCAGCATGACAATATTACAGAAACATGCAGTAAAATAAAAAACAAATATCTGATAGAGAAATACAAATTCAGTTCAAACTGACCTCCCTAATTAATAGACTTTCACCAACATCTTTAGGCTAGAGTGCAAAAGACCTCCATTTTCAGCAGACTGAGAAAAATAAGTTCTGCATGTGCATTTCAGACATTAGTGCTGCCATCGTAAATGTGCCAGACATCGATGGCACGTTTGTGCCATCTGCACATTCAGCCATGTCTCCTCCACAGCCAAAAAGCATGAGGTGAGATTTATCTGCATCTAAACCTGACGGTAACTTCAAAGGACCATCCACGGTAGGCTGTATACTTCAATAAACTTATCTGCTCATGCAACACCAGCCAAACGTCCTGCAAACAATACTTGAACCCTTTTCTACAAGCCACACACTTTTAACTGCACTGTGCAGTTATGCAATAGTTTTTGCCATGTGTTAATAATCGGCCATGCAGCTGACACAGGTTTTAAACAGTCAAATGACAGGGCAAACAGCTGACTTGGCACTACAGGCCAAGGACATAATCTATTTTTACTGTGAAGACTAGTATGTGTCCAGATCTGTCCTCATTTGCATGCAAACAGAGCCAGCGCAGAGAAAGCAAATCCTTTACATGCTTCATCTTGCTTGAAAACAAGCAGCCTTCTGCACAGACAAGCCCACGGACATCTGCAGGTCTTATGAATGGAGCCTTTTCATTATAGCCTAATTGTATATAAAGAGATATTATATGAGAGAGAACTTGATTGTCATCACACACATAGAGAAGAAAGCAAAAAGCAGAGGAATTCATCCTAATCTACTCATTTGACTGGGAAATTGGCTTTGAACTTTACCCAACACAAAGTTTCGAGACACGATCCACTCATGCTTGGCACAAGAGAGCACCTGCACACAGCATCTGGTGCTTGTCTATTCTGTGTTCTTGTCACAGCCCTCCCTCAAATGTAGATTGCTGGGAGGGCACATGGGTTTACCTTTACATTTCCCATCCTTCTGTATAGCAGAATTAGAAAAAAAATGTACAAGAAAGATTCCCCAAGGACAGCATGCATGCTTACCAAGCAGAGGAGTTTTAATTAAGGATTTTGGACAGTGGGGAGGACAGCTCTGAAGAGATGGCGATAGAGGGAGGGAGAGAGAGCAGGACCTGAGCGTTAGAAGTGGGTCATTGTCTCTTGACTGCAGCCTACCTGACAAATTGATTTGTTAATCTTGCTAAATGGGCAGAAAAAATGACGACAAGATAATCCCAGGAAGAAGGGGGGTATGTAAGAGGACTGGGGTGCTCAGTTGGAGACAATCTGGAGCTCGTCCTGTTGCACTCAAACACAAACAACGACAAAGGACAATAAAGAAGAAAATACCAGTAATACAAAAAGAGCAGTCTGTCTACCCCTAAATATGCCACAGAGCAGATCTGGATTTGCAGTCCAGAGTGAAAGAGACAGCAGGCACTGTTGCCAGGAAGGTATCCCAGATGCTTTGACGGGGCTGAGCAGGTGAGATGTTTGCACTGGCCCATAAATTATGCAGCGCTGCCGTTCCAATAAAAGCACCACCCTGATGAGGTATCCTCAATGCTGCTGTCAGTAAGGCAAGCGAATATAAATCTTGTGCAGTGGGAAAGCTAGAGCTTCCACTTCAGCAGCAGACTGCTGAAACTGATCTCTAACAACTTCTAGCACAGTGTTGTGATGCTCAATGTTGCATGCAAGCATTAACACACACATTTACACAAACCACAAGCTTCATTGAATGTTTTTCATTGAAGCACGCACAGGCAAACAGTGGAATCCCGACCTGATCTTACGTAAGAGAGTAGACTTTGCCCCCTCCAGCTCACAGCTCAGCACATCCGCACAAGATAATTGAGCAAGCAGCATGTACCTCATCTAAACTGACCGTAGCTGGGGAGGAAAATATTCAAAGCAATTTAAATGTGTGGATCTGAATATATATGCATAACTGTGTATCCTAGACTGATCTTAAAGGGATCACTGTTGTATTGGCTTCAGGTGTACTGGAGAAAGGTGCAAAATCACTGGCGAGATAATCAAATCCAGATAATACAGAGGTGAACAGCTGCCAAAATTCCACCCACATCTAGATAAGAATGTGTATTAGTCAAGAAGCGCTCCCCCTGCTGGTCAGGCCATTGAAACTGCTGCCAGGGTGAGGAGGAAGAGTGTTGTGTTGATTATTAGAACGCTGGGTGTTCACCTATGCCAGAGATATTCTGCTCCTGAGCCTCAACCCATGCAGAGTACACATTCATCCCAAATAAGATCACGCACTAATGTGGGAGGGTGGTAGTCGGCAAAAACTTTAAACAGAAAAATATTCTGATGTCTCCAGGCCACAGGAATTCTCCTCTGGCATAGTGACACATTCTGTAAGAGCAAAATGGTTTGCTCTATTCCAGATGTGTCTTTGTACTCCAAACCACTATTCCTCAAGAGAAACCACCTCAGACAGGCATATCCATAAAAACACCTGATGGTGCGTATAATATATATATAACACGCATCAAAGATTGCGTTATAAGGGTGGAGTTGAAGATTTGTCTCACAGCCCATTCAATAAAATCTGTACAGCCCTATATTCATCACACTGAGCATTTCCAAACCTGTTAATTTACATATTTACCATATAAAAGGAAAATGGACAACACTACCAAAGACAGAACAGAAGATGCCCAAGACCTACAAACACTGAGATTAATAAACAATCTACTTCTGACTTAAAAATGATAACTATTCCTGAAACAAAACACCTTAGCAAGAGATTTAAAAGCTTACAGATGTTTTGAACCAATTTGCTTCTCACATTTTTAAGTGAATGAGTGGAAAATATGACAGCCCAGGAAAATACCTAAACTGGAAGAGATATTTCCATCACTCACGGAACAATTTGCATCAATATCCGAAATGCAAACTTCCAAAGTGAAGCTTCGCCGAGAAGTCACCGGCTTGCTGAGTTTGTTCCAACTAACCTAATGGTGTCAAAACAAATACTAGCTGTCTTTACCATTGCTTAGAGACTCCCAAGGGAGAGTGTATGCGTGTCTAGAGTGGGGGAGCGCAGGGGTCAGCTAATGTCTGGGGCACTCACTGGTACCTCACAAGCTGGGAGGAATGCTAGAGAGTGAAAAAACAGATGGGTCACCTCTGCTTCGCTGTTTTAAAGATATCAAAACCACCCCCCATCCCACTGCATAAAAGCCACACACTGAACTACCCCCAAATAGGAACACTCAGTCTGGTGGGTGTTAATAAAAAGATACCATGTAGTGATGATGTGTCCACTAAATAATGCAGACAAGATCTCACAATAAAGGTATGTGTGGTTTAGATGAGACACGTGAAGACTGAAAAGATGGGAGAAGGAAACTGCCAAGACATCCACACCAGATGTACACATGCCATTTAAATCAGTTGATTGGCTGGCTAATGGGGAAGGCTGTGTCCACCACAAAACACGTGCAAGTTTGCACTTACTCAACCCAGAAGTAAATAATGAAAAAAAAAAAAAAAAGGCACGTTTATCTTTTATGAGTCCAATTCGATAAGTTTAACAACATTACTCCAAATAAAAAATAAAAAACAACACTGCTCCTTACTCAGGCAGGTTATACTTATTTCAAGATAAATGTATGTTTTGTGACTAGTGGACCACCGTAAATGCCACACACAATTTTAAACAAAAACAAATAACTAACAATACTTAATATTAATATGGTCAATTTATTTGTGCTTATTTAAGAAAAATAAAAGTCATTGAAAACGGACCTGTATCACGGTGCTGTGTATAAACAGAGTCGTTTTCACAAACAATCCGAGTGAGGTCGCGCGAGAGACAGCAGCAGCATTCTGCAAAACTGACTGAGCAAAATCTGCGCTCGCGCACAAAGAAACGCGCGCGACAAAAAGCTGATCTTCTACAACAGATACAAAAAAGAACAAATACAAAAACAGAGTAGCCTCCCGTTTTCCCAGTATACTAGGACAATTGACCTAAAGTTCACAGGTGAACGCAGTAACTTTCACTCTCAAACATTAAATCTGTTTACAAACAGGGATTATATTACCTCACTGTTATATAGTATGCCGATCATTCAAGAACGCCTTAAACATCGCTGTTGTACTTCCAAAGATAGGAAAAAACCCTATCATCCCATTAATATGTAATCAACGACAAACTGACAACCCTGTGTGAAATGAGAACATTAGATTACATTATCACTCAATTATTCCAATCACGCCGTGCACAACGTGTTAGGGTGGTTGTTGCTGCCTCCCTCTCTCGTGATGACCTGAACAGCCCTCCTCGTGATTGACTGGTGTCAATCACATCATTAATCAAATGATCAAGAGGGGTCTAGCTGCGGACATGCACTCTTATTACTCGGTGACATCACTGAAAAGTGCATATGAATGCAGGTCTGCAGGCAAACTCTATTAAAATGATACGGTGTGGCACCTTAAGGAGTCGCTCTCGCTTCAGAAGACTCACGAGCACTGTAAACGTGAACGAGGAATTCACTCACACACACACACATTCAAACCAGCACTTACGGCTTATCGGAGACATATAAGGTCCACTATGCTGGAATTCTGCCAATGGACCGACTCAGAAACGCCAACAGCTGTCTAAATGAATAATCTATTTTTATTATTATTGTAATCAAGCCCAGCAACACAAACTCATTAACCACAGCCATTTAAAATCTTGAATGAGACAACATTTAGATTTATTCTGAACACACGCGTCTCTATTGTACAATATTGTAAGCAATAGGGTTAAAACCGTTAACCGTAACTCATACACATTCAATGAAAAAAGAAAGCCGAGTTTGTTACTTACATTAAATCATGAGTACGTAAAAGGCTATGTATGTACTCATTACACTGAAACGCAAAAGCGAGACAATAGCGACTAATGTAAACTTTAGTTTTTTATGTCACGGTAACACACAAGCATGTCCTTTAACTAAACTACTTAACATTGTTACACAACATATATTTACCTGTCTATACTGACGAGAGAAAATAACATTCAAACTATTTGGCTGGACTCCAGCACCGAGGTTTGGCTATTAGACAAATTACATGTGTAACGTTAAACACCGCGGACCTTCGCTACTCACCGATAATGTATCCGATCAGCATTAGTGATATCACAGTGGAGTAAAGGATAAACCGATAATAATCCAAGTGATACGATTGCGTTTTCATCCGTATAGAGACCCCTTTCTGATTGTGTGCCTATTGTGCGGTCGGCGTACAGCAGCTGAAGCTGTTCCTCTTGTCTGAAGCCGACGGCTGAGCAGCACAGCCTTTTCGTCAGTGGAAAACTCCCTCCTGGCTTGTGACGCAGGCGGTGACACAGAGGGAGAGACTGCCCACGCGCCGCTTCCTGCCTTCTGCGCGGAGCAACACTCCTCCTGGCGCGCGAGCATCCTGACAGAAAATTGAAATCATTGGATAGTAAGATTATCGAGCAAGGACCGGAACACAATATCCACCGATAATGTGAAACAGTAAATCTTTAATGGCCCTTAAAAATGTATTGTTGTAGCAATAGTTTCCGCCATAATACTCCTGTTAGTGTTATACTGTAAATCCATATTACATTAATATGGCATCACCTTCCAACAGTGTGGGAGCTTTCAGAATGTTCCTGCTATTTTGTTTTTCTTTTCTTTTTTTTTTCTTTTTTTTTCTTTTTTTATGACAGTGGTCCCTAATAAAATGTAATCACATTTTCATTGTAATATCTTATATCTGGTAAATTTTGTAAGGTTATATAGACCTACTTTAACTATTTTTTTTATTTTTTATCTCCATTTAACATTGAAAAGATAACTTGAATTTGTAAGACAGTTAATAAATGGTGCGCTATATTAAACTTTATAATTAGTAGGCTATATATTAATTAGACTATTATGCTAGACTGACAAAATAAATTAAACCTATTTAGTTTGATGTTTTATGTGTAGTTATTGTTTTTCAATTCCAGAGTCAGTTTCCACTGATTTAAATGAGTCATAAGACATGTAAATCTGTTGCATCATTTTGTAGTAATTCTTGTAAAACTATTGCCTAATATATTGGTGAAAGTGATGCAACTGTGCTTTTCTGACTTTAGACATGGAAACAACTCTAAAACATAATGAATAAGGAATTAGAGTACATTAAATAGCCTATGTTTTCATTATTTATTAAGGCGATGAGACTGGGATCGAAGGCAAGTTCAACTAAGATGGACCACAAGGTTTTAAATTTGAGATCAACTGACATATTTCTGATAAGATTTCATTCTGTACATCACGTTTCCTCCTGCCTAAACAATCCCTACTGTTACCGTTGTCATGTTACCTGTCATCATAAACAGCCCACACCTGCATGACAGAATTCCACAAATGCAATACTTATCAGAATGGTGTGAAGTGCAGGTGAGCCAATAGGTGGAGTAAACTTTCAGGGTGTGCTGCTAGTGTCAACACAGGTGTAAAATGCAGCCAAGGTGTTTGGGTGGGGCTACCAAAAACTGCTTGTGTTAGTGTGCATAGTGCACCAATTGAACACAGGATCACGGTCGGTCCTCATTTCATATCGGCAGGGTCCCATAGAGAGCATTATCTTTCTCCATCCACAAAGCAAATACACCCAGCAGAGTAGGTCTGGAGTCATGCTGAAAATCCCAGGTCTCCTGTTGTTGTAATTTGCAAATCATACTACTAAGTTTTGGTTAATGTTGTTTACTGGAGTAACTTTTTATTAATCTGGCTCAAGAGTGTTTTTTTAAATTTTTTTATTTAATGCAGGCCTTAGAATTGTTGGTGTGATTCATTGGTGTGATATGATTCAATGTTGATTTATGCATTAGTGCATGCATTGAGACTAGAAGAATGTGTTAAAGTATTTGATAGTGTAGATCGACTCTCCCTGATTAACTTGGCTGTCGCCTACATGCTTTTAGAAGCTGTTAAAGTGTGCCTGGATGGCCAGTCACGGTACTTTGTCATGTGGCTTCCCCCACTCTAGAAGAACACTTCTCCGCTTACTTCACTCCTGTAAAACCACTCATATCTGTTAAGGACTGCTGTTGTTTTGTGAAGGACATAGTGGTTGACATGCTGTAGTGTTGTGTCATTGTGGTTTTGGCCAAATGAAAAACCCTGAACAAAACAGTAACAGAATGTTTCAAATGTAAAGTCATTATAGTGACACAAGTGTGGCGGTGGAATAATAATGTTGACAAAAGACAGTTCAGCACATGAAAGAAGTCTTCTCAAATTTCTGGTTGGGAAAGAAGTTGCCTTCCCTAATAAAGTGGAAAATGTTCAGGGGAACACTGATACTGACAAATGTTTGTCTTCTCTTCCAAGAAAAGAAGTCTCTCGATGGGGGGAGGGGAACGCTTTTGCCAGGGCCACTGGCTTAGGCCTGCATACATTACCCACTATGTCTTTAAAAGTGTGCCAGAGACTTTACTATGGAGGACGCCCCACAACGAGAATAATAATGGCCCTCAATGCTAACCATCTGCAGGGAGAGAAAAAAGCCATAGCTGCACGTGTTCTTGCGAGCACCTCACATGAACGGACTCACATATCACACATTATTGAGCAAGGCTCATATCCCACAGCGCATACATTAGAAAACAAGCACACAACTAAGTTTTGATATGCTACTCAAGAATTCAAATTGTTGAAAGTTTGGTTAATGTCCCAGAATTGCCTTTAAAGAAGAGGAATAACAAACTCTCTCGTAAGTTTGCAGATTAAAGTGAAAGACAGTGATACGTCCTGACCAGGACAAAGCCTTTTCGGTGAGTGTTGAAAAAGAGAAGGATAGTCACGGGAGTCAGGGTGAAGTGCAGGTTTTTTGGGAACAGATTGATGGTCCCAGCTGTCCCTAAGTGGGGGATACAAAGCTGGGCAGCTGGTCACCTGTAGCTGAGGCAAGTGCTGATACTGCAGTTCTGTATCTGCTATTCAGTAGGAGGTCAATTTTTGCCCTAGTTCGCCTGTATTCTCACTGCTACTGATTATAAAGTACAACAAACTATCAATACATTTTAAGCATTATGGGATTATGTACGCTGACAACAGACTTGATTATACTGGGTGTTTTGCAAAAATTTCTGAGGTAAATGGAAAATTCCAACCACAAACTTCTCACGTCTGATCTGTAATTAAATGGGTCGGTACAGAAGTAGCACGATTCCATAAACACAGTACGATTTAAAGAGCACAACAAAACACATTAAACAACATACAAGTTTACAGAACTTACAGTGCACCTCTATTTATAGCTAATTACATATATAATTTGGGGATTAAAAAGACACAAGACTTAGAGAAAGCAAACTGAGTTATATACAGGGGTTAATCTGCAGGCAGAGGAGAGCAGAGATACCCTTCCCCCAACTGACTGCCAACCAATTACCACACGGAGCGTCTGCCTCGCTCACAGAGAGATGATCCAGCCAGTGATATGACATCATCAGATGCCCATTAAAGGAAAGTTTACTTCTGTTTTCTCTCTCTCTCTCTTTCTCTCTATCTCTCTCTCTCTCTCTCCCTCTCTCTCCTTCTCTCACTCTCTCTAAAGAAGAGCTAAGAAACTTGAAGCCTATTTCCCCACCAGAACTCTGTCACGAGGGTTCAAAGACAAAGAACTGTTTGTTTTTTCAACATTAGAACTTTTTAATATACTTTTTCTATGAGAAGAGTTAAATCATTTTTATCGGGGTCTTATATTTGAAAAACATTGTGAAACATTTATTCCTTCTTAATTTGACATTTATTGACTAAATAAAACTAATTATGTTTCAACTTTAACATTTGCACTTTTTCTCCATAGTACTAATTTTTTCCTCTCTAATTGAGCTGAACACTATATACTTGTCATAGGTGTATAAATAGTTGCATACTTCTTTTCTTATATACAGTATCTTGTATTAGGTGTCAGTTCATGTGCTGGTATTTTCCTGCTCAAATCTGCACCAGACACTCACTGTTTCCAATAGTCTCATTCAGTCCCAACAAACACTCATTATGCTGCCCCTGCCCTCAATGTGTATGTGTGTTTTTCTCCTTCACAGACTCTCTGTGCATGTATTTGGCAGTCGAGGAAGGGAAAAAAAAACTGAAAGAGAAAAGACTCGACTGGTTTTGTTTACGTAGCAACATAGCAAGGCTGTCAGACTAATGTCTTCATGAGTCTGTCCCGCAGGGATTGTATTCAATATTGCTCTCATTGATTTACAGTTTGTTAGACTGAATGTATTTCATTATTGATTTAGAGGTGTCAGGTTATATTAAGAAAAACAATGTCTATAATAAATAGTTGAGGATTTGAGCCAGGACATTTAAAAAGTTGTGGCTTTAGGTATACAAAAAACCTGGAGAGATCGAGCCAATTTTGATGATTACCGAAAAAGCAGGTTCATTTTTCAAAGCCTATGCTGTAGATAAACCCCTTCTACTCCACAGCCCCCAATCTCCGCACAGGAACACAGTAGAAAGTGAACAGAGGGTCATGAATTTAAAGCTGCAAAGGTTAATGATGAGTGACAAGTGGATTAAAATGGCAGTAGAGCCCAGAGAGTGACTGACTCTGACCAACACCCCCATCAGTATTAAAGATCTTTGTAGTCTCACGACGGAGTCTGATATCCTCTCCGATCATTCATCAATGTTCAAAACCTCAACAGGAGAACAATAGAAAAGAGCGTTTTATTCTCCTCGTGTAGTCTCTGTTAATTATCTCTGTTCTTTACTTGACTGAGTAACATGTTCACAGATATTTACAGATAATTAGTGCTTTGCTTGCAAGATAAACCACGAGACACTGTTTTTGAAATATTTAATACTTTTTTATCATTATTATTCTCACACATCCCAGCTATTTAGCACCACTTAGTGATGCGTGTCATTTTTTCAGTGTTAAAATATTATATCCTATCCCAGCTTAATATGCAGAGACTATTGGTAGGGTGATTCCCTTGAAAAATGTAAACACTGTGGTTCTGTGGCACTATCAAAACATTGCTTTCATTGCTTCATGTCCAACACAGCAACACTGACTTTACCAATGGTGTGAGTTTGTGGCGGGACTATCTGGGACCAATGGAAGATGGTAGCTATGGCCATTGGTATTTGGGAGACCTGTTTGAAAAAAATATTTGCAACCCATTTGGTGACGGTACTTTTACATGCACTTTAAAGGTTTGATTTCAGTCAGAATAAAACAACAATTCCTCTTTTTAAAATGTTATGTGAACTTTTGTGAAGTCGGACTAAAAGACCTAGATAATGCGATTGGAAATCGACCTCTTACATGTAGGCAGTGTATGTTTACTGGACGACAACTGGCCTCGGCGTTGTGCACATGCATGCTCTGAAAGTCAGAGGTGAAGCCTGGCATGTGTTTAACACAGCATATTTAATGTCTTTCCTTTAAATATTTGATTACACATTATACTTGGAGAGACATGAAGACGGTAGCTTGACTACGCAAAAACTTGCTGTAGCTCGATTATAACTGTGCATGTAAAAGTAATGACTTGTGGTGCAAACCAAACACTTTTCACCTTTAACCTACAAATTTTAAACACAAACCAGATTTCATCCTTAGGTGTGCTGCATAGCTTTGCTTCACATAAATTGTATGCTTTTTAAGAAATTTAAAATAAAATAAATTTCCACTGCCAGTGATGGTGTCCTAATTCTTCACATTTTGTGGATCACTTTATCAAATTATACTATTCGTTTGATGCCTCACTGGTTTTTCCTTTAGGAAGTGCAGATCTAGCTATTTAAAAAAAAAAAACTATATTAGCAATCTTGTTTTTTTAGATACAGTATATACTTTCTCAGATTTCTTTATTTCAGAAAATACTCATTTCTATAAACATACTGCCCCTTATTTTACACCTTTTCCAAATCACCTTGATGAAGTTCCTCTGCATTGTGCATATCTTTAAGAGCAACTGAGATAAGCCAGCAGAAGTCAATACACTGTTGAGTGTGTGTCAGGTCATGTCAGCAGGATTGCAGCACATCCTTATTGCAGTGTTTACATGCTGCACACGTGCTCTCAAACTCTCATCTGAGAGCTGCTGCGGCTTCATGGCCAAGAGCTCTTTTGTCAGTTAGACGGCTGGTTTTTACAAGGCTGATAACTGCAACTACCCCTTTGCTTGCATATTTGTGTATGTAAACTCCCAAAATAACATGGGGAGAGTGATGTGAGCGCAATGTTTTGCATGTCCTCAGATTTGATAAGCAGACACATAGTGATGACTGTACATTTTGTGGCTTTACTTGTTAAAATAAATATTGTTTTCATCTGTGGGGGATAAACTGTCATGCATTAGGTCTGTTTTCTCAGTCTATACACACTCTATGCAGTCTGTTATGTGTATGTGACTTTTACCTTCAGTCTTCTTTCTTTTTTGAAATCTAGTTCTTTTCTTTCCTCTTTCTCATAAATTAGACTTTTGTGTTTCTTCACTATGCCCAGAATTTTTTTTTTCAAATAACTTTCCCAAGGCTGAATATCAGTTTCCATCTAAATAGGTGGAGATAACAGACAGTGACGGAAACCCCTTTGAGACGTCACACTCTGCCTCTGAGAAAGGGAAACCAAACACACTGCAAATGTTTCCCGTTAAACAGGGTACTTCCTTATTACTGAAATGACACATTTGCGAAGCATGTTTGTTCCTTTAAATAGGCACTGGAATAACAAGCTATGTTTGAACTACCCATTATACTGTAGCTGGATACCTGGATAACACTGTCTCCCTTCTAGCCTTACATCGTAGCTGTTGAACAGGAATATTCATTTTATTTCACTTCTGATTTAGTGAAAGATGTATCTGGCATGACTAACTCATATGTCATGAATCACACCCATGAGAAATGTTTTTGTGATTTAAGGACAACATAATAGGCCTATGCGTCATGTTTTATAATTCTCGATTCAAAACAAGAACTTTGTGCAATGCATTTCTCCATGTTACCCAGAGACAGTTTTAATGCATTTGAGAGGCATTTACAATTTATGAAATTACCCCAGTACAATAATAAGTGTTAAGAATTTAAACCTCCCTGGACATGATTTGCAATTATCTCAGATAACAGAGATTTGTGGTAGATACTCTGTAGAGCTCATTAAGCACTGTAGAAGAGCTGATAAGATCACTCCATTAAGTGTGACTGAATGCACAGCAATGTACAAGTATTTTACTCCTATTAATGTAATTTATTTATAATTATTTCTATAAATGTCTAGATACTACACTTAGCTCTAATTCCACACACAACTCACACACAACTTAGCAGGGCTGTGACTACTACAAGCTAGTTTTATTTTCTTTAAATTAACCATTAGTCAACTTTTTACACTAGGACTATAGGAAATATCTTCAATGGCGCACTTGTATTTGTGTGACTGTGTGTGTGTGTGTGTGTGTATGTGTGTGTGTGTGTGAGAGAGAGAGAGAGAGAGAAGGGGTGAGTTTGGCAGGACCTCAGCACTGTGTTGTTACCAAGGCTACGACATCGTGCAGGCCAACCGCAGGTGCCGTGGCAACAACAGTGTTTCCCAATTAGGGACCCTGAGAGAGGTCCAATAATGAAATGTGCCCCCGGGCTGCGCTGGGTTAACTAAATGGATCCACAGTCTTTTAAAGTTAACAAAAGGCTGACTCGGGAGGCATCTGAATGGCCTGTGAAAGAGGTGTTCGCCCAACCCTTCTCCTCCTCTCCATCTCATTCATATTGCACGGTTAAGGACGTGCTTTAATTCAGGGGGGCTGATTTAAAATAATGTTGCCCCACACATGGCAAATCTATCATTGATTGTTAACTGATGTCAACAGGACACTGAGACCACAGTAAGATTAGGAACATCTAGAAGGAAGACAGTGGGCTTCATTCACTAACCGTGGGTCTGCACATATTAGTGTGTGAAATCTGCATATAAACATTTTCACGAAGAAGTCATGATTCAATAATAAGGTCGCACTAAGAGGTATTCTGAATTTACTAAAAAAAATGTAGGACCAACTGAAACCACACATACACAAAAATCATATATTCCCAGTGTCCTTATAAACATGGAATAAATAAGAAATTAATGCTTTTCTGGATTTCCACCATTTGGCCAAACAGTTTTGAGCACTGTACGGAACGGTTACAGTAGTATTTCCACTTAAGAACCATTCTCGGTTTTGCGATGAGAACTGTTCGGCCCGATGGTGGAAAAGCAGCTCTTACATTTAGGTGTAGTGGTGGACTTCAATTCATTGCTTGTCATTTCAAAGAATTACAAAATGTTCTTTGAAATCTTTAATCAAAATATAATAACATGCTCTACTTCTGAAACAACCTTCCTTTTCTGCAGATGTCACTTAGGCCATGCAGGCTACTGGATAATGATAATCAATAGCTAGGCAATAAGCAGGAATCTGTGGACATTTTTCTAATTTTCTGCACTGATTTTTGGGTAAAATCTGTGGAAGGATTAAAACATGGTAAAATGTGTAAAACGGATCTTATTCTTAGACCAAAATCAAAGTAACCAAAATACCTAATTAACGAACATGCAAGGGGCAGAGACATGTGGAGCTTTGTGAATGTCGGGCCTTTTCAATTCTGCGGAAATCTGAAGAACTTTCAATGGAGTTCTGCAGGTGCAGATTCAAATATCCAAACACTGTAGCTATTTAGACATTATTTTAGTAAACACAGTGAGGTCTGAATACATTCTGGTATGGTATGCACACTTTTCACAATCCAATCAATTCCCAGTGGATGAAATCATTTCCCTCCCTAGATTTTTCCCCTAGATATTTCTGTTTCACTCGGAAATACATCACGTTAAAAAAGTAAAATGGGTTGCAAGCAGGGATTCACACTGACTTTAAAGGAATAGTTCACCCAAAAATGAAAATTCTGTCATCATTTATTTATCTTCATGTTGTTCCAAACCCGTATTTCTTCTGTGAAACACAAAAAGAGAATTTTTAAAGAATACATTGGCTGTTTTCCCCCCCCATTCAAATATGTTGTTCAACGAATGGAGACTGGAGCTTTCAAGCTTCAAAAAGGACAGCAGAAGCTCTATAAAAGTTTCATCAAAGCAGTCTATAATATTTGTGAGTAATATGCATAAGTGTTCTGAAGCCATGCAACAGCTTTGCGTGGGGAACAGACAAAGTTTTCCCCTCTAGAGAGCTGTGCACACCAATATGCTACCAAAATCGGCTTACAACAAAAAACTGACAATGCAAGAAAACCACGTTTTTGAGACTTCAAATCAACACTTGTGTACATTGGACAAGCCGGTAAAAACTTCAGTAATGGTGTTTACATGCAATACAAAATCGAGGTAATGGGCAAAAATCAACATATGTTAATAGTTTTGCTTAAATCATTTGTGACTTTACCCCGACAAAATAAAACAAATTAAGGCGTTTACATGACTGCAAACATTGCTGTTTTTTTAAAGCATAATAGGTGTAATATTGTGCAATTAAACTTGCTCAGAAGTTAAACTCAAGAACTGGATCATAACAGTCCAATTCAAGAACAAATTTGTCAGACTGGTTTTGTGTTCCGAATCAAGCGATTCATTTAATTTGGGGTGAACTATCGCTTTAAGCATAAATATTACACCAGTGAAGCCATCTCATTCTTGCAGCAAGAGCACACACACAAACACGCTCACAAGCACTCAAACTAGCTATGCCCTCAGAGCCTGAGAAAGGAACGAAGTGGTCCTGTTTGCTGAGGGCTAGTGTCCACACATCCTTTTCCACAAAGGCCCCATTGAGAGTGCACCCAGGTTAAAGTCTGTTTAAAAACCCTGTTAAACAGCACAGAAAAGGCGGCATAACCCTGACTGAGAGCAGAACCAGCAGGCCTCACACTGCCTGCTTCACTGCCAGCCTCCACACACATACTGGCTGTTGTGCTGACACTTTCTTTTTCTGTCTCCCTCTCTTTTTTTCTCTCCCTCTCCCTTCCTGGTGAACAATATGAAGGGAGGTGCAGAAGAGGAAGTAGCGAGCAGGAAGGAGGAGCGGGCCCTCTCTTTCCCAAGTGAAGGACAAGTCTGTTGGAGCGTCAGTCTGGGGCCATGATTGTGTTCGGCGCCTGGCTGCGTCTCACAGAAGACCCCCATTAATCACTGGAGCAGGTCCCTCTCTCTCTCTCTTTCTCTTTCTCTACCCTTATGCAATGCACCACTTTTGCCCAGGATCCCACACACACAGAAGGCACACATTTAGCATGCTCTAAAATGCAAACACAGAGAATACCTCTCATTCATGCACAAGCACTTATTCTGAGTTAAACACTTTCACAAAGCACAAATTAAAAAAAACACCTTATTCAATCACGCGCGCACACACACACACACACGCTGGGTTTTCATGTTTTATGAGGACTCTCCATAGACATAATTGTTGTCTAACCCTAACATAACCCTACCCTACCCTAACATATGGTCCCCACAACATAAGGAATACCTGGCACACACACACACACACACACACACACACACACACACACACACACACATGTTGGTGTGGCTATCCTTATGTGGACTCTCCATAAACATAATGATTTTTATACTGTACGAACTATAGATTCCCTAACCCCACCCCTAAACCTAACCCTCACAAAAAAACTTTTCAAAAAACATTGTTTAGTATGTTTTTTAAGTGATTTGAATTATGGGGACACTAGAAATGTCCTCATAAACCACATTTATAGAAAAATACCCTTGTAATTACCAGTTTGTAACCTAAAAAAATGTCCGTAAACCACCCAAACCTGCACACACACACACACACAACACACACACACACACACACACACACACACACACACACACACACACACACACACATGGTACTCACATTCATACACACAGACACTCCCAATGAATCTCACTGTCTCTGAATCTATTGCTCTCTCTCTCTCTCTCTCTCTCTCTCTCTCTCACACACACACACACACACACACACACACACTCGCATTCATTGCCACAATCATTTATTTACTGAACTTTTGTGGGTGAAGAGTATGTAAAAGCATTTCATGAATGCAATAAAAAACAAGAGCACTGTAAATTCCACTATTTGGAAAAGGCTGCAATGTTCTTTTAATCCTCTTGCAATGAGGTGGAGAATGTCAAATAGCTGGCAATCCAATCTGATGAGAGCACTGGAATTGTTGGCGTGTTCACATGAGGATTGTTTACCTAAACTGCTAAAGCTGGATACAGACTTCCAGAGCATTAGCTAAATCACTCAGTTACAATTGCCTTTTAGGTTGTTTTCATAAATGAAGAAAAAAGAACTGACAGTATTAAGATGATGATTCCTGTTGCTGGAATTGCATAAGCGTGTCACAATTGGAAAATTTGTTAAGCAGCAAGGTAACAGTCTCTAGAATTGTGTGCCACGTGCACATACAAGTCCTCTTCATCCATCATCTAGCATCTGATACACACTGTTTATGTGTGAGTGTGTGTGTGTGTGTGTGTGTGTTGTGTAGACGTCTTCAGTCAGGTTCCATGAGCGGATATTAATATTTACAGTCAAATATTAGATGGTGGTCAGAGGTGGGTAGTAACGCGCTACATTTACTCTGTTACATTTACTTGAGTAACTTTTTGAAAAAAACAATACTTTTAGAGTAGGTTTAAAAGTGGGTACTTTTTACTCTCACTCAAGTAAATTTCTAATGCAATGTTTTTACTTTTACTTCTTTACAATGGGTGGCGTTCCTGTCGTTACATTACTGGGTTTAATTTGAGTTAATGTGTAATATATTGAGAGATTACTGAATGGGACTTTTTCGAGAGCGGAAGTTCACACAGCTGCGCGTGCTGCTGTCACAGACTGTCACTCAAGTCATCAATGCTGCAGCATCAAACTCTTCAAAGTGAAACACTTTCTTCGCTCCGCACAGTGGAAAAAAGAATAGTTTCATCATGCAATGCCTTCTTTTAACACCAAGACAAGCTGATATTTCGAGATTAAAATCACAGCTCCAGTTTAAGGCAGCATGCTGAGGTAAGTTTTGGCTCTAATCCTAACAAGGACTTTTCTGTGTAATGTGATAGTCATTTTCAGGGTGATTCTGTAACTGGGCTCTTATGAGACCAGTTTTTAAGTGTACATTTTTAAATCAGTGCAGCAAAATATCAGTGTGCTTTCTCCTGCGTCCCGCATGTCATGAGCAGTATTTACGCATGTGGCAGTGGAGGCGTGGTCAAGCATCTCTCCGGAGAGAGAGAAAGCGGTAAGGGCGCTTACACCTGAGCTAAATTATGTCTAACACCTGTCTCTAATTTCAGTGAGCACGGGGAGACCGGCATAAAAGAGCCACACCGCCAGTAGACGCGGTGAGAGAGAGATTGGCACAAGGAAGGCCACGGCGTCATATGTTTTTATGCAAATAATGTAATGAACTGGGACTATCTAAATAACTATTTGTTTGTGAAAATGTGGACTGTGTGGAACTGTCTCATTCCCCTCCCCTCTCTCCTCTTGTTCTGCTCTCTCCCAGGGCCTGTTCCTGCCCCACGCAGACGAGGAGGACTTCAGCCACCGAGACCACCTCCCCAGGCGTGGGAGGCGACACCTTCCCCTACCCCGATGCCCTGCCGCTCTCCCCCTCGGGGAGGGGGGGCGCCCGCTGACGCAAGTGCGGGTGTAGCGCCTAGGCCAGCCTGCTGGAGGTGCGGGGACCCAGACCACTTCTGGGATCAGTGCCCTCTAATGGAGCTGGGGACAGTGGTGCAGGTCTCGGACCTCCCGCAGGCTGCCCCCGACTGGGCCAGAGCGTACCAGATACCGGTAAGTATCAAGGGGGGTACTCACCAAGCATTGGTGGACACCGGGTGTAATCAAACCACTATCCACCAACGCTTGGCTCAACCCTTTGGGCACAACTAAAACGGTGAGGGTGAAATGTGTGCACGGGGATATTCACAAGTATCCGGTGGTGATCCTGACGATTAAATTCTGGGGGAAAAAGCATAGAGTGGAGGCCGCAGTTAGTTCCCGCCTCACCCATCCGCTGATTTTGGGGACTGATTGGCCTGACTTTAGAGTTTTATTAAAGGGAATTTGTGCGGATGGGTCCTATATGAAATTAGGGAGATGTGCAATGTGCGATGCTCTGGCAGGGGAGGCGGAGCCGGGGCCGTCCTCGAGAGCTCCACGTCATAATGACGAGAGAGGGGGAGAGGCTACAGCCCCTCCCCTTCTCAGGGAATTCCCTGAGGGGGATTTCCCTTTGGAGCAGTCGCGAGACGAAACCCTCAAACACGCCTTTGACCAAGTGAGAGTCATCGATGGTCAACGACTCCAGCTGGACATCGCCCTTTCATACCCCTATTTTGCGATTATAAATGAGCGGTTGTATAGAGTGACACAGGACGCTCAGGCTAAAAAGGATACAACCCAACTTTTGATACCACAGAGCCGTCGGGAAATGGTATTCCAGGCGGCTCATTATAATCCCATGGTGGGTCACTTAGGAGAAAGGAAAACACTGAACCATCTAATAGCCCGCTTCTATTGGCGGGCATTGCCGGCGATGTCCGCAGGTGGTGTGCAGCATGCCGTGAATGCCAGCTGGTTAACCCACTGGCCACCCCAAAAGCGCCATTGCGCCCTCTTCCGTTGATCGAGGTCCCCTTTGAGAGAATTGGAATGGACCTCGTCGGGCTATTAGAACGGTCAGCATGCAGACATCGCTTTGTATTGGTCCTAGTGGACTATGCAACGCGATATCCAGAAGCAGTGCCTCTTCGCATCATCTCAGCACGCAGTGTTGCGGAGGCACTCTTCAAAATAATCTCCCGGGTGGGAATTCCGCAAGAAATCCTCACCGATCAGGGCACAACGTTTATGTCACAGACACTACGCGAGCTGTACGAATTTTTGAGTATTAAATCAATTCGCACCAGCGTGTACCATCCTCAAACAGATGGCCTGGTGGAACGATTTAATAAAACCCTCAAAAACATAATTTGTAAGTTCGTGCACGACAATGCTAGAAATTGGGATAAATAGCTCGACCCCCTGTTATTTGCAGTACGAGAGGTCCCGCAAGCCTCTACTGGCTTCTCCCCATTCGAGCTGCTGTATGGGCGACGCCCACGCGGTGTGCTTGATGTATTGCGAGAGGCCTGGGAGGAGGGACCTTCAAACAGTAAGAATGAAATTCAATACGTTCTTAATCTTAGAGCAAAACTCCACACTTTGGGGCAACTAACACAGGAGAATTTGCTCCAAGCTCAAGAACGACAGCGCCGACTGTATGACAGGGGAACTCAGCTAAGGGAATTTGCACCGGGAGATAAAGTGCTTGTATTGCTTCCCACATCGAGCTCTAAATTACTCACCAAGTGGCAAGGACCCTTTGAGGTCACACGACGAGTGGGAGATCTCGATTATGAGGTTAAACGAACCAATAGAGGGGGCGCATGTCAAATATACCACCTCAATCTCCTAAAATTGTGGAGGGAGGCGGTCCCTGTGACATTGGCTACGGTAGTTCCCGAGAAGGCGGAGCTCGGACCAGAGGTGAGTTCAAAACATAAACAGTTCACCCCAGTCACTTGCGGAGACCACCTCTCACCAAATCAACGCGTGGAGGTTGCTAGGTTGCAACAGGAGTTTGCGGATGTGTTTTACCCTCTACCGGGGCATACAAACCTCATTCACCACCACATCGAGACCGAGCCGGGGGTCGTGGTACGTAGCCGCCCCTACCGATTACCTGAACACAAGAAGAAAATCATTCGGGAAGAATTGGATGCAATGCTCGATATGGGGGTAATAGAAGAATCCCACAGCGATTGGTCCAGCCCAGATGTTCTAGTGCCTAAGAGTGACGGGTCTGTATGGTTCTGTGTGGATTATAGGAAAGTCAACGCGGTGTCTAAATTTGATGTGTATCCAATGCCTCGCGTTGATGAGTTGCTCGATCGGTTGGGCACTGCTCGATTTTATTCGACATTGGATTTGACGAAGGGTTATTGGCAGATCCCCTTGACACCAATTTCCCATGAAAAAAAACGCCTTCTCCACACCGTTTGGTTTACACCAGTTTGTGACACTTCCGTTCGGTTTGTTTGAAGCCCCGGCTACGTTTCAGCGGCTCACGGACTGAATCCTCAGACCGCATTCAGCTTATGCCACTGCCTATTTAGATGACATCATCATTTACAGCAATGATTGGCAGCGGCACATGCAACATCTGAGGGCGGTTCTGAGATCGCTGCGCCGAGCGGGACTCACAGCGAACCCGAAGAAGTGCGCGATTGGACGGGTGGAGGTACGGTATCTGGGGTTCCACTTGGGCCGCGGGCAGGTGCGTCCCCAAATTGACAAGACAGCGGTGATTGCGACCTGCCCGAGGCCCAAGACCAAAAAGGGGGTGAGACAGTTCCTGGGGCTGGCTGGCTATTATAGAAGGTTCGTGCCTAATTATTCGGACGCCACCAGCCCGCTGACTGATCTCACTAAAAAGGAAGCTCCAGACCCGGTCCAGTGGATGGAGCAGTGTCAGCGGGCATTCACGCAAGTTAAAGCCGCACTTTGCGGGGGGCCGCTTTTACATTCACCTGATTTCTCTCTCCCTTTTGTTTTACAGATAGATGCTTCAGACAGAGGGCTGGGGGCCGTGCTCTCGCAGGTGGTGGAGGGGGAGGAGCGCCCGGTGCTGTACATTAGCCGTAAGCTCTCGTTGGACACTAAGTACAGCACCGTGGAAAAGGAGTGTCTCGCCATCAAGAGGGTGGTCCTAACTCTCCGATACTACCTGTTGGGGCGGGCCTTCACCCTCTGTTCCGATCACGCCCCGCTCCAGTGGCTCCACCGCATGAAAGATACCAACGCGCAGATCACCCGTTGGTATCTGGCTCTTCAGCTGTTTAAGTTCAAGGTGGTCCACAGACCGGGGGTGCAGATGGCTGTCGCCAACTTCCTCTCCAGGAATGGGGGGGGAGTGGTAGGCAGGCCGGATGCTGCCCCGGCCTGAGTTGGGCGGAGTGGATATGTGGCAGCGGGGGCGTGGTCAAGCATCTCTCCGGAGAGAGAGAAAGCGGTAAGGGCGCTTACACCTGAGCTAAATTATGTCTAACACCTGTCTCTAATTTCATTGAGCACGGGGAGAGCGGCATAAAAGAGCCACACCGCCAGTAGACGCGGTGAGAGAGAGACTGGCACAAGGAAGGCCACGGCGTCATACGTTGTTATGCAGATAATGTAATGAAGTGGGACTATCTAAATAACTATTTGTTTGTGAAAATGTGGACTGTGTGGAACTGTAAACGACAGGGTGCTCAATTAAACACCTACCTAACCAGGAAACCTTGCTTCTTGCCTCCTCCTTCCACTGAGAAGTGTGACAATGCATTTACCACGCGCCCTCGCAGGGGTACTGGAAACTATCGCAGCTACTTCAGGCGGATTAACTGTATAAATCCATTTAAACATCCAAGTTAAGTGTAAATCACTGCCATTCGCGTGATGAGTGAATTCGGACGCTGACGTATACACCGAATGTCGGAACTCTGGGGCTGTCACAGTAAAATACAATAAATCTTCATCTGTTTGTCATTTTTAATATATACTGTGTGTTAATATAAAGAGTAAACACATTTGATCAAATAAATAGTACATTTTAAAATGTATCTGTATGTTTTGTCTCTCTATATGTTATTATGTTATTTTAATCAAGTAATGATTTGTCAAAAAGTAATTTACTACATTCAGCATGAAATAAAACATTGCAGACGTAAAGGAAGCAGTAAACTCTCAGCTTGTACGTATTCCCCATGGTGGTTTGTGGGCAATTAACCATTGTCGAGTGTACATCGAATGTACACTCAAAATTAGAGTGCATTGTGGGTAATAATGAGTGAACAAAAGTTGGGAACGAGTGGCTCACTCAGAATTCAGACACTCCTACAAAATGGCAGACACCCGAAATAGTACACTATATAGTGGATAGGGGCGGTTTCAGACACATTGAGTGTTCCACGACCGGGGTTGATGCCCTATGCACTAGGCTGCGTACTCTGCAGTTAGAGTGCTGTGGTACTGCTGTACAGAACTAATGATCTAAATACTTACTACACTGAAACTGTAACTACACTGAAATAAGTATCCACACAGGACTTTATAAGCTATGAAATAGCGAAAGAAGGCATTAATAAAGCATGATTTTGCTTTGGTTTATATTTCAGCATTATATATAATGTCCTTGTGGGACATTTTCGTGTTTTCACTGTAATAATTACTAGAAATGTTTCCAAACCTCTCTTGTTGACAAATTCATCCAGATCTGACAAGAGCCCTTAAAGGGATAGTTCACCCAAAAATTACAATTCTCATTATTTACTCACCCTCATGCCACCCCAGATGTGTATGACTTTCTTCCATTTGCTGAACTCAAATGAAGTTTTTAGAAGAATTTCTCAGCTCTGTAGGTCCAAACAATGCAAGTGAATGGGTGGCAACATTTTAAAGCTAAACAAAATCACATAAGTCAGCATAGAAGTAATCCATAAGACTCCAGTGGTTAAATCAATATTTTCAGAAGCAATGTGATAGGTGTGGATGAGAAACAGAGAAACAGATCACTTTCTCATTCTTCTTGTGTTTTTGGTGATTCACATACTTCTCTGCATATCGCCCCTGCTGTCTAGCAAAAAATGACAAATATTGATCTGTTTCTCACCCACACCTATCATATCACTTCTGAAGACATGGATTTAACCACTGGAGTCTTATGGATTATTTTATGCTGGTTTTATGTGCTTTTTGGAGCATCACAATTTTGGCCTACGGAGCTAAAATATTCTTTTAAAAATCTTAATTTGTGTTTGCAGAAGAAAGGAAGTCATCCACATCTGGGATGGCATGAGGGTGAGTAAATGAGGAGAGAATTTTCATTTTTGGGTAAACTATCTCTTTAAAGTGATAGCGCAGCCATAATTTAATATTCTGTCATAATTTCCCTACCCTCATGTTGTTCCAAACCAGTGTGACGCTTTGTATTATGTGGAAAACAAAAGATGTTAGGCAGAATGTTAGGGACTGACAGTCTCGGTCACCATTCACTTTCAAAATATGGAGAAAAAAAAAACACATTCACTGAAAGTAAATAGTGACTCAGGCAAACATTCTGTCTAAAATCTCCTTATTCTGTTGCATGGAAGAAAGAAAGTCATACGGCTTTGGAACAACATGATAGTGAATGATGACAGAATTTCTACTAATAATAATAATAATTCTGTAATACATGTTAAATGTGTATTACGTAATGGAATGTAGGGGAGTTAACATCCATTATGTCATTTGTGAAAGTAACAAGTTACTCACTACTTGAGTACTCTTTTACTTGGATACTTTCTTACTCTTACTCAAGTAATTATTTATGTTAGTACTTTTACTTCTGCTTGAGTAATTATTTTTTTAAGTAATTGTACTTTTACTTGAGTACAGTTTTTGTGCTACTCTACCCACCTCTGATGGTGGTCCTTATGCAGTACTCTCTAATGTTGGCAGCATGTTAAAAAGCAATATCAAGTTTTAGATGTATGCCTTTTCTTTTTAATGCAAAATACCTGTCATATGTAATTTAATACCATCAAATCTTTCAAATATGTTGAAGTTCATTAATAAAATATAATGTTTAGGAAGAAATGTCATTGGGTAGTTGACATGAAATGCTTTTGGTGTGCTGTCCTCGTTGTTGGGTAAATTACTAAAAAAGTAATCCATACAATTACTATTTACTTCTCCAAAATTGTAATCAGATTTTTTTTAATTGGAATTGTAAAGTAATTGTAATCAATTACTTTACTGATTCATTCATGGAAAAGTAATCACATTACTAATTACTTTACTTTTAAGTTACTCTCTAAAAAAACAGTTTTTGTTTTTCCGCTCAATGAAATCAAAATGATATCTATTTCCTCCTTGTTCATTTTAGTATGCAAGTTATTATATATATATATATATATATATATATATATATATATATATATATATATATATATATATATATATATATATACATATTAACTTAATTCATGTTTTAAATGTATTACTCTACATAAATGTTTTTATTTATTTGTAATATATGTCTGTAAAATAAGCATAACACATGTACTAAAAAGTAATTAGAATCAGTAACTGTAACCTGATTATAAGAATATAAAATGTAATGTGTTACACTAATTCGTGACTAAAACAAGTACCATTAATTAGATTACAGTAACTAATTACTTTGTAATCAGATTACACTCAACACTAGTTGTCCTGTGATGGGACATGCTGTACTCCATCTAAAATCCTTTTTAACAGTGTTTTGCTAATTCTTTTATAATTATTATGCATGCAGCTTTTACGACCTCATATTAATTGAGAGACTACAGTACATTAAAAAAAAAATTATATTACAAATAATTTTTTCACACCACAGGACCATTAAAAATTAACTAGTGAAGGCAAAAAGTTCAATACAAATTGAAGAAAAAAAATGTAAAAGAACTGGTGACCAGGACCTTTATACACTTGCTCTTATACATTCATCTAAATGTACCCTAAAATCTTATGATATAAAAAAATTCCATGTACATATTATTTGTCAAAGACCTAATTACATTAAACATTCATAGTATTATTGTGATCAATCATTTAATATAATTAAAATCTTTGCAGCAACAGATAACAGCATTAGTAAATGTAAATTAAGAGTGAAATCATGCCGATTTTGGTGATAGTATCATAAATTAGGGTGCTGAATCCATTATAGACAAACAACAACAAACAGAACACGGCAGCGGCATAAACAAGACTGCGAGGCTGATGTCTCATCATTGTTCTTGGGCATGATAAACATGTTTATCACGGGGGGTATTATGTGAACCCAGATTATGTGAATTGAGATTATAATCCATCAGTAATACTATTCTTGGCATTGAAATCTCATTCTGTGATGGTATATTCCCAAAACATGGTACTGTATGTTAGAAAACAACAAAACTTTAAAGTACTCACGTTATAATTTGATTGTATTTGATTGCATCTGCCTCACACTACAGCATCATGAAAGTGTGTCATGAACAGTTCAACATTTCATGACAGTCTGTTCAGTAAGATCAAAAACCCACTAAACAAGTAAAATGGGCTTTTTGAATGCCAGAAACTAAGTGAATGGCAAATAACTTTGTAAGCAGCACTGTTGGTTGAGTGTGTGCATTCTGTGTGTATGTAAGGTTACTAATGGGTGAAAATGTATTGCTGTGTCAATTTGATGAAGCACTGCCTCTGGAAGCTTCCCATCCATCGACAGTGATTAATCAACGCATCAGAGGCTGTTAATCATGCAAACAAAACACAGATTACAGACACACAAATGCATCCAAAACAGCTCTTATGCATGCAGTGACATCATCTATCGGACAGTGATTTGTATACAATTTTATTGGTTGTTTTTTTATTGGTGATTTTATTAGTTATTTAAATAAATCATCAAATGCACCCATTTGGATGTTTGTGTGTTGTTGTTGTTGTTTTTTAGCATTTTAGCCTAAAATGTTTATATGTAAAAGGTATAATGAAAACACTTTACAATAAGGTTCTACACATCAACATTAGTTAATGCAATAGTTAATATGAATTAATAATGATCAATACTTTCATCACACCTATTAATCTTAATTTTCTAATACTATATAGTATACTTATATATATATATATATTTATATATACTGTATATATACAGTACTGTGCCAATGTTTTAGTTACTTGTGAAACATGTTGCATACAAGGTTGAGGAGTAACGGGATTACGTATTTATAATACAAAATATAAGTAACTGTATTCCACTACAGTTACAGTTTAAATCATTGGTAATTAAAATACAGTTACATTCAAAAAGTATTTTGATTACTGAAGAAATTACTTTGCATTTCATTGTCAATTGTTTCATTTAATATTTAGTCCTTTCAGATGGAAAACATTTATACATATAAATGATGTGATCCAAAGTGTATTTGAACAGCGGTGAAACACTTTCTTATGATGTGTTACACTCATACGAGCAGACAGAGTAGTATGTTTGAAGTAAGTTTGGAGCAAAAGAAATAGAATTAAACCTTGTGTAAATTGTCAGCTTTACACTAAGCTAAAATGCTATTTCTAGCCATTTTACCAGGAATGATCATATTCTGTGGGGGCCATGCCATCTGTTGCAGGGCTCCCTGTTCTTCTATTCTATTCTATTTGCAAAAGGGAGTCTAAAATTTATATTTCCTATTGACACACTAAAGCTGAAGACATAAAAAAACCATCTTAAGACAAAAGTTTGTGTGAAACATCGTATGTGCCTAAGACTTTTGCACAGTACTGCATATATATATATATATATATATATATATATATATATATATATATATATATATATATATATATATATATATATACTGTATATATGATAGAAAGGTTATAGAAAGATTGATGTTAATCTATAATTAATATAGAATATATAATAGAATATAAAACAATTCATTGTGGTTCATGTAAACTAATTATTCAATTAAATAATTTCATTAACTTTTGTCACCATATACTACCTTATGTAAAATGTTACCAAATATTTAGATGTAGCTATACAAGTATAATGTATTGAGCCTGTAATGTTAATTTTATTACAAGCATTCTTAACAGAACGGATTTAAACAGATTAAAGTATGCTGTCAAAGGTGTATTAATCTTCTAGATTAGTATTAATTGCTGAAAGTTTAATGGTGTTAAGAAACAGTCTTGCCTGAATCTAACACCTAAGAGGTGTAATTCCTTTAGTTAAAATATGATCACATGACCCTAAAAGGTACTCAAAATATGTATTGATTTATTCACATTTAATCTGTGAGTAAATGTGGAGGTGATTGGCATCATGTCTACAAGTGTGATGTAAACTGATTATGACAAGAAAAAAGCTTTGTGCTCCTTGATAGGATTCATGACAAATGTCTTTGAAGTGAACTGTAAGCAAATAACATCTTTCCTTTTCATCTTATTAATGTATCCCTAACAGATGCGGAGTGGATTATCTTGATTAGTCCTTTCTTCTGTCCCTGGTTTCTTCTGTTTTCTGCTTTGCATCTAAATCCAGCAAACTGGCCTCTTTAATAAACTAGACCAGAAGCAGAACTCTTACAGGGCAACATATTATATTCATATGTTTACAAGGTTCCTTCTATGTGTTTGACAAAGGCACTCTTATTTCAAAGTAAAACTAAAACTGATTCCCAGAGGTTCTGTTAACCACTGAACTTCTCCAAAAGCCACTTCGCATGACAATAGATTTTAAACACTGAATTCTTTTTTCTTAATCAGTAATTGTTTTTTGTTTCCACTAAAATATCTAAACATTGTTAAAACAAGATACATTTATTTGAGCAGCAGAATTGGATAAGATATTATGACTTGTTTAAAAAAGAAATATTATGTTTTTTTTTTTTTAAATCTAACAAAAATTACATGCTTTGTGCTTAAAACAAGAAAAGCAAATTAAGAAAAATAAATTTAATTGCAGATATATACTCTAAAAACAAGTCTGAATATTGTAATAAAATCTTAAAGGTGCATTCAGTAGTTTGGAGCCAATTTAAATAGTTTTACACATTAACGAATGAATTGTGTTTTTGTGAAGTTTGATCCGAATGGTGTACACTCATTTGAGATGAAGACTGTACTCATATTTTTCTATAAAACATTTTTATTATACATGGTTATTTATTATACTTAAAATACACGAAGAAGAGCAATTCTAATGCTAGCTAGGAACTACTGAATGCCCCTTTAAAATCTTTACTATTTTGATAAATTAATTGCATTTTGTTTTAAGGATGTGTATCCATTTTCACTAATCAGCAAATATACTGATTAAGAAAATGATTCTTTGCAGTATGTCCCAGTGCGGGCATTGATCCTGTATTTTCATCTCAGTAATTAGACCCATTGATTAATATGACACTGGCTGCATTCCAAAAGAGACAGGAATCTGCTATTTTCTCTCTCCCTTAAAGGAATAGTTCACCAAAAATGAAAATTTGCTGATAATTTTCTCACCCACAGGCCATCCAAGATATATCTGAATTTCTTTCTTTATCAAAACTTCTTTCTTAATCTACACGACTCCAGTCGACAAATAAAGTTCTTCTGAACCCAAACAATTGATTATTTTTAGAAACAAAACAATACTTATATACTTTTTAACTACAAATGTTCACTTCCATACATCTCTGTGATGCGCACTCATGAGAGGGATGACGTAAGCTCGTTGGTAAGGTCACGCGTCACGTGGAGGAGGAGGCAGGAAGCGCGTCATTGTTTACAAGAGAAGGAGCGCAGTACAAAAGTTTAATTGTCTTTGCTGTAGATTTGTATTTGTATAAGTTTATTGTTCAAAATGGTCATTTGGTGTGTGTATCCTGGATGCTTCAACCTTCAGAAACCCCAAAGAAAATGCACACCGGGAAAAATATTAACTTTTCATCAATTGCCTATACATGATCATGAGCGACTGAAGCTCTGGCTTATCGCACTGAACATGGATATCAGTACACCCCTACATTCTCTCAAATATTGGAACATTTTACCCCTGAGGATTTCAGACCATCGAAAGAAACAAAGGGTCGATATCTGAATTCATCGGCTGTGCCCATGCAGTTTTTCCAGCGAACTCAGGTATGTGTGAAATTGTCTTGGTTACTGATGTAACCTCTGTTCCCTAATGGAGGGAACGAGAGGTTGTGTCTATGTAGTGACACTTGGGGTTCGCTCTTGAGAGCCCAATCACCTTTGCTTTATTCAGAAAAGGCCAATGAAAATTGCCGAGTGGAATTTGCATGCCACTCTTTGCCCTGGACAAATGGGTTTAAAAGGAGATGGCATGCACCACTCATTCAGAGTTGTGCTGAGGAGCCGAGAGAGAGTCCCGGCCATGTCAGCGGTCGGTTCAGCTCTGCGGCAGGAGGGACACAATGTCTCGTTCCCTCTATCAGGGAACAGAGGTTACATCAGTAACCAAGACATTCCCTGTCTGTCACTCACTTGACGTTGTGTCGATGTAGTGACACTAGGAGTTCCTATACGAAATGCTGCAGGTGCTGAACCGTGTCACAAGGTACGGAGGAGTGGACACAGGCAGGCTGCTGCGTGCCTCACAGCGAGCACTCGACCACGTCGTGACCTTCCAGCAAGTTAGATAAGGCATCTCCCTGGTCCCGATAAGGGTGGGAGGAGGCACTTACCCGAGGATGCTACAGGCGGTGGCCTTTCCTATATTAAGTATTTTTGTATTAAGCAATTTCCCACCGAGCACCTGCTCGAATAGCGCTGGGGAAGTGCTCTTTCCTCTCCTGGAGGGAGAGCACTACGGAGACCACATCCTACTGGAGGAAGGTTAACATGTGGATGCCCTGTGCCCTGTCCAGATCCCCGATACTGCTTGCCCATTGCAAACGGCACCCCAGCCCGAATTCAAGGCATCCTTCGTGACCACGACGCGCCTCGAGACCTGCTCTAAGGGAACCCCTGCCCATAGAAATGCCAGATCTGACCGAGGGCTGAAAGATTGCCGGCACCGTGGCATGTTATCATGTGCTGGGTGCCGTGGCGCCATGCCCACCTCGGGACTCGAGTCTGTAGCCAGTGCTGGAGTGGTCTCAAATGCATCATCCCGAGGGGAAGTACCGCCAGCAGGCCAGCACCGACTGTGCATGCTCGTTTGTAAAGCGTGTCATCATGGTGACTGAGTCCAACTGCATACCGAGAAAAGAGATGCTCTACGCAGGGGAGAGCTTTCTCTTTTCCCTGTTGACCTGAAGCCCCAGTCGGTTGATGTGCCGAAGCACAAGGTCCCTGTGTGCACACAATAGATTTTGCGAGTGAGCTAGGATCAGCCAGTCATCGAGATTTGAGGATGTGAATGCCCTTTTCCCTTAGCGGGGCCAGGGCCGCCTGTGCGACTTTGGTAAAGACGCGAGGGGACAGGGACAGACCGAAAGGGATGATCTTGTACTGGTATGCTCGTCCCTCGAAGGCAAACTGAAGAAAGGGTCTGTGTCGAACAAGGATCGATACATGAAAGTACGCATCCTTCAGGTCGATGGCTGCGAACCAATCCCAATGTCGTACAGATGTTAGGATGCGCTTCTGCTTCAACATCTTGAACGGAAGCCTGTGTAAGGCTCTGTTCAAGGCATGCAGATCCAGGACTGGGCGCAACCCCACCCCCCCCTTGGCGACCTCCGCCTGAAGGACCGAGGCATCCTCGTCACGCACTGCATTGGAGAGGACGCCACGGAACCTGGGCGGTCGTTTGGCGAACTGGATCACGTAGCCAAGCCGGATCATTCTGATGAGCCATCGCGACGGGCTGGAAAGCGCTAACCAGGCTTCCAGCCTCTGCGCTAACGGCACCAGGGGGACGATAGGATTTATCATGCCCGGGGTGGGTGGTTCACGGCGAGGCAGAGCAGACGCCCCACGGGGAAGATCGTCTGGGGGAGGCGTGCTGTCCTGCGAGCCCGCAATGGTGGCTGGTGTCTGGGGTGGTTGAGCGACCCCAAGAACCAACGTACTTTCCTGTTTGCCGGCTTTCCTTCAACGGAAAAAAAGGCAACGCGAGATACTCGTGTCCCACTCGTTGACCGGAAAGACTTCCAGTGCCTGGCCATCGCGAGCATTGGAGAATGACTCAGGGAATGAGGCCAGAGCCCAGAAATCAATCATCCAGCCGCGAACGCTCAGGGCGGGGCGGAGGGTTCCACTCAAGCCCGATGTTTGCAGCCACCCGGGCAAGCATGGCCACCAACTCAGCGTCCGCTTCGTCCTGAGCTCTACCACCCAAGAGCGGGAGCTCAGTAGACTCATCTGCTTCCGAAAGCAGGAGCCCACCCTCTGATGCTGTGACCGATAACTCATCCTCGTCACGAGACATTAAATGCGCCCTGAGGCGGACCGCCTGCCAAGCTCGTGAACTCTACCGGGCAGAACAAGCGTGCTGGGGGATGGGAGGTCCACGGAAACTGAGCCGGCGGAGAAGCTCCCATACCCACATCCAAATTGCCCACGGCGCTCGCCGACCCAGCCGCCTGAGTTTCAACACAGGATGGACCGGGTCGGGAAGCAGCCGCGGTGGCTCTCTGCTTCATGGAGAAGAGAGCCGCGACCGCAACGTTCTCATGGGCAAGTTCTCACAGTGAAAATGTTACCCATCCACAAAAGCTGCCTCGGCATGCTGGTGACCCAAGCACTCAAGACAGATTTCGTGACCATCCGGTGGGGAGAGATAACAGCCATGCCTAGTAGCACAAAGGTGAAAGGACATCTTTAAAAAGATGCCAATCGTTTGTGCAAGCTCTTTTAGAGAAAATATACACTTTTAAATATACTATTTTTTACACCTGTGGACTCACAACCAGGGGAAGCACAACACTCGACCGTGCGAGGGTGACCGCAGATATGCACCGTAAAATCCAGCAGCAATAGCAAGGTGACGGGACGAACACACACATGTGCTCGGCTCCGAAGAACAAGTCCTTTTATACCCGTATGTCCGGGGCGGAGAGTGGCATGCAAATTCCACTCACCAATTTTCATTGGCCTTTTCTGAATAAAGCAAAGGTGATTGGGGCTCTCAAGAGCGAACCCCTAGTGTCATCGACACAACTTCGAATGAGTGACAGACAGGGAACTTTGTCATATAGCCTATTATATATTTGTGCTAAAGAAAAAGCACAAGTAGATAATGCAACGGCATTGCTCTGAAAAGGATGGTTATTTACTGCAGTAAAATGTTTTGTATTATTATTTGGAAATTATTTTTTATTTTATTTTATATTGTGTGAATAATCTTTCTTTTGTGTGTGTGAGTGTGTGTATCTGTGTGTATGTGTGTGTGTGTGTGTGTGTGTGTGTGTGTGTCTTCCCATTATTTACAACGTATCAAACTGTATGATGGGTTGTTTTATAAGAATCTTGAGGATCCATCTCAGCCAAGTCAGGACCAGGGTTGGGGAGTAACGGAATACATGTAACGGGATTACGTATTTAAAATACAAAATATAAGTAACTGTATTCCACTACAGTTACAATTTAAATCAGTGGTAATTAGAATACAGTTACATTTAAAAAGTATTTTGATTGCTGAAGAAATGACTTTGCATTTTATTGTCATTTGTTTCATTTAATATTAAGTCCTTTCAGATGGAAAACATTTATTCATATAAATTATGCAATCCAAAGTGCATTTGAACAGTGGTGAAACACTTTCTTATGATGTGTTACATTCATATGAGCAGACAGAGGAGTAAGTTTGAAGTAAGTTTGGAGCAGAAGAAATAGAAATAATCCTTGTGTAAATTGTCAGCTTTACACTAAGCTAAAATGCTATTTCTAGCCATTTTACATGCAAGTTACCAGGCATGATCATATATTTTTATCAAGAAAATTCATGTTGGATCATAATTTCTTTTTTCTAGTAAGACCTTTGATATTAGGGCAAAAATCGTATTCTTGATAATAATTTTTGTATTGTTTTCCTGTATAAATATCTAAAAATCCTTAAAACAAGATCAGTTTGATTTATCTTGTTTTAGAAACAAAACTGCATAAGATATTTAGGTTTTTCAGAGAACGTTTTTTTAACATGTGTAATTTGTCTTACTGTACTGGGCTAGTTTTTATAGTCAAAACAAGTGAAAAAATCTACCAGTGCTGAAGAAGTAATCCAAAGTATTTAGAATACGTTACTGACCTTGAGTAATCTAACGGAATACATTACAAATTACATTTTACAGCATGTATTCTGTAATCTGTAATGGAATACATTTCAAAAGTAACCCTCCCAACCCTGGTCAGGACTCCCCAGTGAACGGCACTTGGTCTGTGGTCTATGCAAGTTTCTCTTGTAAACAATGACTCGCTTCCTGCCTCCTCCTCCACGCGTGAATTTACCAACAAGTTTACGTCATCCCTCTCATGAGCGTACGTCACAGAGATGTACGGAAGTGAACATTTGTCGTTAAAAAGTATATAAGTATTGTTTTGTTTCTAAAAATAATCAATGCAAGTACATTCACTTGCACTGTTTAAAGGAGGAGGCCTGAAATGAAATACTAAAAATCTTAAATTCTGTTTTGATGAAGAAAGAAACACAGATACATCTTGGATGGCCTGAGGGTGAGTAAATTATCAGCAAATTTTCATTTTTGGGTGAACTTTTCGTATAACCACATGTTTGATCTCAAAGATGACTCATCATTTTGTATTTGTTTCACAACACTTACTGTTGTGTTTTTACTGGCACCTCACAGCTGTATGGAGGGGAGTTTTATTTTTCCACTGAAACAGTGCTCATCAGGGCCTCCATGACCTCCCTCTCTCTCTCTCTCTCTCTCTCTCTCTTCTGCCCACAAGATGATGAGGTTTCAGAGTCGGGCAATAAATAAGAAAAATGGGCAGTTTTCCACTGCACAAACACACACACACACAAAAAAATTCATTACCTTAATTTCATTTAAAAAAGATTTTACAAGCAATTTAATTAAGTTACTTCTAATTAATGAAGTTTCATTAAACCAACATAATTTTGTTGGATTATGTCAAATCAATTTACTATAGTTAGTTTAACTCCACTTTGAGTTAATCAAACAAATTTTTTTATGTTGTTCTAATGTAATTTCACTAATTTACTAAGGTTTATTTAATTAATTGTCTTATGTTGGTTCAAATTAAGTTCTTTTTTTAATCATTAGTATATACCAGGTGAGCAAGTGTAAGGATAGAGAAACTGATGAACTGTCAGTTTAATGATAACTGCTTATGGAGCTAAACAGCATTCAAATCAAACTCCACATGAAAGTGCAAGTCCATCCTCAACTAAAGCACAAGCACCAGTCTTCACCAAAATGGTAACCACTCCCCCCCCAGCCAAACAATCACTGCTTTTAAAATATGATGAAACAGAACAGTAAACATGAACAAAACTCATCCTGTTCTTATCTTGCTCAAAAATGCATAAATTACACTTAGTTTCAACATTTGTTCACACCATCCAGTTCCCTGCAAAGCATGCTGGGAAATCAAAATCCCCTGGCCAGTTTTATCAATGCTACAAAAGCTATTCATGTAGACCTTACTCAAATGGATCAAGTAAACTTATTTTTTTACAAATTTAATTGAATTTAATGTTATGAATTTAAGTTAAAATATAAAATACAAAATATTCTAGAATTGTGGTGTTTGTTAATTGTTTTTTTTTTTTTGGAGTGTACAAGATGTGCTAATTTAGGCAATGTGGTCAGCACTGAGGGCTGGGTGTGTCCCACCCTTCATAACTGTCACCCAGCGAGCTCTGTACAAGCTACACACTCTGGCAGATGGCTGTTTGCTGGGCAGCAAGATAATGATGGAGGATTAAATGTCTGACTCCCTCACCACATTCCCCTCCTGCATATGTTTGTGTTCACTCTTTGGTGAGAATTTATGGGTTCTGCAAAGATAGATTGCCACAAAAAAAAAAAAAAAAAAAAAAAAACTTGGAGAAAACTGCACTAATCTGTGAGCCATAATTCCCATTCATGTGAGTGATTCTGGATTAATAAAAATGCTAATTCATGGAATGGAATTGCTCCCAGTGAGGAGGATTCGTGGCATGTTTGCCCTCCACTCTATTAAAAAGAAAGACACCGGGATCATAGAGATGGATCAGTTTTTGTGGGGCAGTGTGGTGGTTTCTGCCAAGCAGATACACTTATCCCAAGCATAATCAAGCGATCAAGCAAGGGTGCTTTTGTACTGTATATCAGCACAGCTGTATTTCGGCAATAGGCAAGAGGCTGCAGGTAATCACAGATGTGCATATTTACACTACAACAATTGCAAGTGTGATATTGCTTTAATACAACAAAAAACAAGAAGTTAATATTGAATAACTTACATATGAGACAAAATTTGGCCAGTTAGTTTGTTTGGTTTTTTTTTTTTCAGCCAATGCAAATATTTCCAAAGGAATCCAAAGTAGGATCAGGCATTCCGTGTCACAGAGCAATGGAGCATGAATACCAGGAGGCAGTAAATTGGCAGGGCAGAACAGTTGGAAATATTAAAGCATTTACTTGAGAAAAGCTCAGTGGGACATTAGACCAGCAAGTGTTGAGTAAGTGGCTGAAACAAATATATATCCATCATGATATATTAGATTAACATGAGAAATATTGTTGGGTGGTGAAACTGTTTTTTGTTTCACCTGCAGCTGGGATTTAGGGTGACTAAAATGTTGAGTTATCCGGGCAGAAATCAGCAAAAGACATTTTACAAAACACAGACAGAAACAGTATTTTGCAATGACATCAGCAAAACATACATTTCTAAAATACTTTTTTGTGTTATATTTGCAATCTATATACAAATATATAATAAAGTGATAAACAATGAATTGATAAAGTACTTGTCATACTTTGTAGTACCGCCCAATACTGAACAAAATCGAATGCGTGCAAGCAGTGTACTGTTGCATACTGATCTCACAGTGAATTCCCAGTGAAATGCCCACAGAGGGGCGCCAAAAGCGAGCTGTAAAGCAAGTTATTTTTAGCTGTAAATTATGTAATACAGTGAAGAAGAATGCATTTTTTACTAACTCTACCCACAAATCCAAACCTCAACCCTAAACCTAACCATCAGTAGGGTAAAAATATAATCTTAGATGGAAATCCGAACCTCTGAATCGCACTTGTCACTGATTATGCAAACGTGATGAACTCCTGGTTTCAATTCAGGACGAGAACTCAGGTTTTTACTTCTTTTGGTGGAGTTCAAACCTTATTTTGGTGGGGTCATACCCCCACAATCCCTGCATAATTTACACCCTGGATAGGAATACCATCGCTAGATTAAGATGTATCAGCTAAAATTAATTTCATTTTTCACCAACTAGTCGTATTTGATCCAGGTTTTCCATTTCAACCTGAGAAATCCTTGTTTCCACCTGTGCATTCAATAGAAACATTATCTCCTCACTAGCAGCCAAAGGTGATACTTCAAAGACAACATATTGGCAATATCACTAACTGAAATTGCTCAAGTCAGATATTAAGATGGCAGAGGATTCATCAGTATGGCCAGACTGTTTGGCTGAGTAGTTCTTTTCTCAGTGCACACAGACTCCTCCGCACTCAGTATTCCAGAAATAAAGCAGGCTGGATCATTAGTCTCGGCACATAAGCACATAACTCACTCATTGCCACCGTGAATATTTCTAGAATATATTTTGCGATCCAAACTGCCTTAGTTCTGTTTATTTAGAGTCATTTTGACTGAGACAGTACAGAGAATAACACATGCACAGCCTGTAATTTAAGGACAGTATTTGTGTGTGATAGGAGCCAGCTCTGAAACACAGAATGAATGGTGTAGTCCATTCAGCCCCATCCGTTTTCTCTTTGGAAACTGGCTGGAATGAGTTGGATTCCATTTCACCACATTTGTTTGGCTTCATCGCAATTTTATCATTAGTGTTTTGTGAGCTATGTGTTTATCCAGTGCAGGAGAGTTTAAATGAGGACAATAGGATCAGGTGTCCATATCAAGCAGTTTCTTTATCATGCACAAGTTCACCTTACAACATATGGTATCATTGACATTTATAGCTGTGCTTTAAGTCTGGTACATGATCATGTTTGTTGCATGCGTGCATGCACAATCATGTTTTGATTGTTTCAGAATGGCTTCCAGTGGAAACCTTTTTTATGATGGATCATGGTTGTCACAAGTTGTTTTAGCATTGAAGACAAATGCTGCCTTTGTTAACAGTGAACAGCCTTCCTCACCTGCAACCAGACCAGGGTTGGCCAGCTGCCAGGGCCATACTTGGCGGAGTATACCGCGCACCACGACCTGAGATGAGGCCCCAGAGGAGGATTTGAGGGCCTGTTAGGTTTAGACTCCCTTTCTTTACACAACATTGATGAGGATAAGGAATCCGTAGAGTACTCAAGCACTCCAAAGCTTTCCTAATGCACAACATCAGATTCCTTCACTTACAACAGTTCTCCCCTTTTCCCCACAAATATACCCTCCACCGAGCCTCTGTAGAGATGATTTCTCCAGCAGCTGCTCTGGATGCATGGGCCTGAGACACTTTGCTTTGATTATTCAGCCACAAACCAATAGTAGTGTTTATGACCTTATGGGGAATTTGCTCACTTTGCTCCATATGTCTCACATGCCTTGATCTTAAGATAAATATTAGCAATATTAGCTTTGTCAAGAGCCAATGCAGGTTTTGAAAACAGAAAGAAATATATCTAAAGGGGTAATTTAAGGACAGTTGAGTGCCAGACTGGAACAAGTGTGTGTGTGTGTGTGTGTGTGTGTGTGTAGTGCATTATAGGACTGTGACTGGTGTGCCAAATATTTATTAGCGCATTAACATAAATACAATGTTTCCAAACAGGTTTACCAAAAATACAGTCCCACCCCAAATTCATGGCATTGGTTGAGCCAGATGCTGACATGTTCAAACAAAAAGAGCAATGGTAAAAAAATACACACTTCAGGTACACATTTCAGCTTCACTAGTTTTACCTGCATCTGTGCTTTAAGACAAGGAAAAATTAACAAGGGCATACTAACACTAAGTAAATCATGTAGGAAGACATCTTAGTGGCACAAAGTAGCACTCAGTGTTAATAATGCAAAAATGAGGCATAGGTCCTATTCCATCAGCTGTGGCCAAAGTTGAAATGTCTTTCCCCAAAGCACTGCTGAATTAGATGCCATTTTTCAGAGCAGTTCTTCAAAGGTTCAATGAGGCAGGAAGAGGGCTGTAATCAGGTCAGACAGGGGCCATTTGAGGCCCAGAGAACCTCAGCTCAGACTTCACATCAGTGTTGAGGAGCATGGAGCTGTTTAAGACTGTTATGTACTCCTATCAGATAAGGTATGTGTCCCTTTTTTATCTTTTCCGCTTGGCTTTGATCAGTGGTTTTGAATGTGAGTGTGTGGTGTTCATTTGGACATTAGGCAGCAGGGCAGATGGTAAGACTTGCTGTGGAAAGTCAAGAACATGTCATACAGATTTGCCTTTGGTCTTGTACACTGTGGGGTCTTTAGATCTGCGTAATGGTGATTTTTTTTTTTCCAATCTCCGTAATGCACTGATCCTACAGCCAAAGCAAGCAGAAACGTGTCACTTGGCGCAATATCCAATTATCCATAAATTACTGGTGCACTGGAGAAAAAAGCCCAAACCCCAAAACTAAAATTACAATTTGATATGTTGTTTAGTAATATGGGTAGTTGATGCAAAATAAATACAAATGTATGCAAAGGAATGAAGAAAAGTGTATATCTTAGGTCTTACAATGGGTAATCATTTCTTTTAGGTTTTACATAAAGTCTCTCAATTAATATGAGTTTAGAAAAACACTATGCATAATTAATTATAAAAGAATTGGCCTAATTATGTTTAAAATACTTTTAGATGGAGTTTAGCATGTCATAGAATGTGTGGACTAAAAACAAATTCACTTTTGGTTTACAACGAGTACAAGGTTGACTTCTGATACTTTTGGCTCAAGGCCATGTAACACCATATAAACTGGTAATAAATTTGTCTCCAAAAATCCTTATGTCCATTGCAAATTCAGATGTTCATGCCACCGATGCAGCTGTCGGATGCATACTGCTGATCTGTTGCATCTGTTTGAAACAGATTTGGGGAATTGTGAGCAAACTCCACTAAGCTAAATCTTCTCTGATTATGTGTGGATGTCTGCCTTCTCTGATAAAAAAGCTATCTTGTTCTCTTGTGCCCAGCCCCCATCATGCCTTACCAAGACAACACAAAGAAGACTTCCAATATATCTCTTCCAAGTTAAAAGAGAAATACCTATACTGTCTTAATCCATTTGGGTTTAAGCTGTGTTTAATCCAGAATGGAGCTGAAGCTTCACGTATAAGAAGTAGTTATTGCAGTATTGAGTTTCATTATTTATTTATTTATAATTTTTTTTCTGAGTAAGCCAATCTTTAAACCAAAAGAAATACTTGGTTTAAATAAAGTGGATTTTTGAGGATTCTAGTCCAAACCTGTTAGCGTTGAGGTCATCTAAATGATAGTGTTCTGCTAAAAGTTGATAAAACTATCTTTTAAAAAATATCTTCTTCTGGGAAAACAGACCAAAATATATTGATGACTCATCTTGCACTCATGGGCGTATCCAAATGTTTGTCCAGACAAATGCTCTCTTGAATGAGAAGACTCCCTCCCCCTAATACCACCTTTTTCTGAATTGCAAGTAGCAAACCATGATTCATGACTGTAATATCAACAAAAGACTATTGGCTATTTTACAAAAAGGAGAAACTTTGAAAAGTACCACCCAAAACTTCCTGTTCCAATGGCAAATAAGTCAACACAGTCAGCAAGTCAGCAATTTTATGTGGTCTTTAAATGGGCTCTCACTTGAGGGTAGTTGCAAGATCACATTGGGAGCTAGACTAAAGGCCCCTGCATACTTCCTACAAAATTGAAGAATAAACAGGTCTGATGTCATTTAGAACAAAATTTGTCCAAAAAGAAGGTGTTTATAGATTTGTTTAGTTTTTCGTAACAGCTCACAGGGGCAAACTTTCAGGAAATTGTCATACTGGCTGCCAATCACCTTCTTACTGCCATTGGTCCACATCATCAGTAAGGTCAGTCAACATGAACACACCAGCATGCAGAGTTATTAGCAAGCTGGTGCAAACTTACCTACATCTGTACAATCGTTCGCATAGAGACATTTTCTAAGAACATGTCATGCAAGTTTTTGATTAATTAGTCAACAAAAGGAATCAAACCTACTCAAATACTCTTAAAGGAATGTTCCAGGTTCAATACAAGTTAAGCTCAATCGACAGCATTTGTGGGATAATGTTTACTACCACAAAAATAAATTTCAGTTCGTTCCTCCTTTTCTTTCAAAAAAGCAAAAATCGTGGTTACAGTGATGCACTTACAATGGAAGTGAATGGGGACAATGAAAGTGAATGTGGTCAATTTTAAGAAATTTTAAGCTTATAATTTTATAAAAACACTTACATTAATTCTTCTGTTAAAACTTGTGTATTATTTGAGTTGTAAAGTTGTTTAAATTGTCACTTTTACAGTCGTTTTAGGGTTTTAGGGTTTGTTGACATTTCATCGTCATGGTAACGAAGTTGCAAAGTTGGCTATAATTTTACACAGAAAAGGTTTGAAAGTGATTTTATCACACTAAAATCATGTTTACACATATCCTTTATTTCTTGTGGCTATCCTTTTGAAACAGTGAGTATTTTAATGTTCAAAAATTGGCCCCCATTCACTTCCATTGTAAGTACCTCACTGTAACACAGATTCTTGCTTTTTTTAAAAGAAAAGGAACGAGTTGAAATTATTATTTTTTTTGTGGTAATCAACATTGTGCCACAAATGCTGTCGTTTGAGCTTAATTTGTATTGAACCCAGAACATTCCTTTAAGTGCCCATTCACTCGTGCATTCTGCAGCCGAAAGCCATTCACACATCTGCCCAAAATAAGTTATGTCTATCATCATTCTTTTGATTGTACTCTACCCATGAACTCTCTTTTATACACCCAACTTTGCAGTAGTGTCAGTGTCATCATAAATTACAATAACAGAGAGTAATCGGTGCATATTATGGCCACATATTAGCTACATGATTTCAGAATGTAAACAAGACAAATGACACATAATATACTGCATATAATACTTTGAATCATCAAGGAGTAGTTCAAACATGTTCTTTATACTGATCTTGTGTGAATTCTCTGTAAGTGTACTGGGGTCTTAAGTCCCTGTCAGACTAGCAAAGCAAGAGGCTGAGTCACAGATATGGGTTTTCAGATTAGCCAGATATATTAAGCATCTTAAAACAAAGTGTGGCAACAAAGCCAGATTTGCATGAAGAGCCCATTAAAGCATACAGAGCAGAGCAGAGCAGAGCTGAACACTGTCTGCAGTACCAGAGGCATCCAGGGGAAAGTGAGGAGGAACGAGGGTGGAGATCACTGACTTCACTCTTAGCATGTGGGCAGACCAGGGACCAGGGCTCAACCAACTTCCTGTATGTGTGGGCTTGTGGTGGCTTACTGGAGGCAGGGCTCACAACTTTTTACACACCATCTGATCTTCCTTATTGTTCTCCTTACCCTTCCTTATTGTTCTCATTACCTAAATACAGTATACGGGAGACTGGGACTAGTTGTCACACTTAGTAACTCCTGTGAATATTTCTCTAAGTGTATTTTTGAAAGTCAATTTCTAGGTACATAATAAAGTCTTGGCTAAAAAAAAAAAGGGGGGGTAAGAAAAATTCAAATTTTATTGTCCAGAGAAAAATATACAGTTCAATGAACACATGTTGACCCAATAGCGGGGTATGTTATCCCTCTATATGGGGTAAGTTGTCACAATGGAACTTGCACACTAATCTGCCTATTCTTTTCATTTCAACTGCATAACAATTATATAATAAACAAACAAAAAAATTATTAAATATCAAAAAATGCAAATGTAATGTACAAAATTATCAAACCATTGTTTTGGCCAACAAATATCATAATTAATCAGTTGTAAACATTTTAAACATGTGACAACCTGCCACAACCTGACATGAAAAATACACTTGTCCTGAGAACACAGTTTAACCTTTCAGATACAATCTACATTTATTATATAGTTGACCGTTGCCTGAATGTATGGTAGACTAATTTTATTGTTTACCCAACAGCTAATATGTGAGGATATTGGAATTTTAATTCGGAAGATAGAGTAGGCTTTTAGAATAGGCTTTTTGACTCAAAACCTTAAAGTTACTAAGACACAGACCTCGTGACAACCTCCCTGTGTGACAACTAGCCTCGGTCTCCCATATATATATATATATATATATTCCTGTCATTCAGTCTAAATATCTTTCCTTTTCTTCTTTCGCCCTATCACCACTCTACACTTCCTGTCTTTGATCCAACCATGCAGGTCAGTCATATGGTCATTTCCTTACATTCTCAAAACACTAATTATTGTTTCCTGCATGGCTCCAGAGAAAACAAACCCTGCATTATGCAACACAGTTCATAAGGATGTGATGGGAAAATTATTAAACTGTCCGTGTGAACTTCCAAACAAAAGACATCTTTAAATGGTTAGTTCACCCAAAAATGAAAATTCTGTCATCATTTACTCACCCTCATTTTATTCCAAAACCAGGCAGCATGGTGGCTTAGTGGTTAGCACTGTCACCTCACAGCAAGAAGGTCCTGGGTTTGAGCCTGGCTCAACTGGGCCTTTCTGTGTGGAGTTTGCATGTTCATGTGGGTTTCCCCCAAAAGTCCATAAACATGCAGGTTTAGTGAATTGGAGACTCTAAATTGCCCCATAGGTGTGAGTGAGAATACCCCAGCCACTAGGGGTTGCCTCAGGAAGGGCATCCACTGTAAAACCTGTGTCAAGTCAAATATGTGGATCATGGATGGTCTGCTGTGGTGACCCCTAATGGGAGCAGCCAAAAGAAGAAGATTTTGTTCCAAAACAATTTAACTTTATTTGCAATAAAAAAGGATGGTGACTGAGGCCAACATTCTGCCAAACATTCTCCTTTGGTGATTTACAGAAGACAGACAACATTGTTTGGAACAACTTTGCAAACACTATTACAAACACTATTCCCAGTAAACATCCAGCAATTTACCAACAGAGTTTGTGTATTGGGTTAACTCTTCTTTTCCTCTAATGTTATCAAAAGAGTTGATGATCCACAGTGAAACAATGATAGAGACAAAGCTACTTAAAAGTCTTAAAAATGGGGTACATATTGAACCTTAGTGAACATGGACAATGAAGTAAGTGTTGTGCAAATTAATGGCAACGCCATCATTCTTAGAACGCACTTAGAAGAGGTTCGAGCACTTCATCAAATGCTTTTAAACCACAGATCTTATCAGGTGTTAAAAGGGGCAAGGGAACAAAAGCATCCATTCTCTTGTGTTGCTCTAAAATGCAAACCTAAAACGGGACTGAGTAGATAAACTAAAGAGAGTTTGTTGTAGTTTTACAAGATCACAGAGCTGCCAACTTCATCCACACCTTCTGCTCAGGCAATTTGTTTGTGTTTAATAGCTTCATTAAGAAAGTTGTGGTGTGTGTCCCCGACAGCGCTATTTGGGTTGCTAGTCGAAAAGTGTTTTTAAATTTCCATCACATTAGATACACACAGTATTTACATAATTATAATGTTAATGTTTAAATACTTAATTGCTAAAACATATGTCTATATAGTGCTTGTGGCTGAACATAAAAATGAAGAATAGAGATAAAAAAAAAAAAATGAATTTTTCTGCCATAAAGTATAATTTCTGTGCCACCAAACATAATTGGAAAAATACTGCTTGCTTTCAAACAGGTTTCCCAAACACTCCCCCTGTCTTCCACTGGACGAAAACAAAGACAGTCCCACCCCAAACTCGTGTTATTGGTTGCACCAATGTTGCTTTGTTGAGTTAGTCGGGAAGCTAAAAAAAAAACAGAGATATGTGTTTACAATTTTCTGGAAAATCATCCTACGAATGCTTACATTTAATTGTCATTGCATGTTAAACTGGGATAGAATAAAGTATTTTAACACCTTTAGGTATTATGCCATGTGATTTATGTAAACATGATTAATGTTCTTTCCCATGCAAGGGCCCTTTTACAGCTGATGATAGTGGTTTCCATTTAGCTTCCTCCCTTCCTAATGACTGACCCCTGACCTAGTAGTCATCCCAAACTTCAGAGGCTCTGCAGGAGTCTGCACTCACAGGACATGTGTAATGGGGGCTGGGTCCCTCCCTGTGGTGGTGAGGCATAAATGGGTAGGTTTTGGTGGAGTCTGTCTGTTTTATTGTTATTAACAGGGAGGAGGAAGCTCTAAATCAATCCAGTTCTGAGGTTCTATATTAGAGGAGCTGGGCTCACCAGCAAGAGGAAGTGAATCTGTCATAATTAACTGGATCCAGGGTTTGAATGTTTCCAGTGGTTAAATGATTTTTTAATCTATTTTGTGCATCTTTGACTACTAGTTACCTTAATAGAATAGAATATTCAAAACAGGACTCAAGATGGCGCCGAGTATGGCTGCTGCATTGCGAGCTCTGACACAACATGGTAGTGTTTTGTTTGTTTTGTTTACAATTCTTATGTTTTTTGTCTCGGATGTTGTCTGCCTTATTGTCTACGACAGACAAACACTTTTGGACATTGGTTCAGCAATTACACACCGTAAACCGGACTTCAAATTCCTCAATGCCGACCCGCTGTTTACAAACACGCAAGCGGAGCTCTTTGTCTGTGCTGCATGGCCGCGGAAATGCAGGAGGAAAAGGGGAAACAGAGCCGGCATTCTCATCAGAGTAAGACGCCGCGCAAATCGACCCCCGCTACCCAGTATTCTACTGGCAAATGTTCAGTCTCTGGATAACAAGCTCTGCGAGCTGAAAGCGCAGATCTCTTTCCAACGAGAGACGAGGGACTGCTGCATTATCTGCCTTACGGAAACTTGGATGTCTGTGGAGATTCCAGACTCAGCCATTGAACCTGCGGGGTTCCCCGTGCAACGAGCGGACAGAGTGAAAGACCTCTCAGGTAAAAGCAGAGGTGGTGGTGTATGTTTTATGATCAACAAATCCTGGTGTGATCGAGGAACGTACATTCTATCAAGTCTTTCTGCTCTCCTGATCTGGAATTTCTCATGCTTCTGTGTCGACCATTCTGGCTACCGAGGGAATTCACAGCGGTCATTATCACTGCTGTGTACATCCCCCCACAAGCCGACACAGACCGGGCACTCAAGGAACTGTATGGGATAATAAGCAAGCAGGAAACCACGCACCCTGAGGCCGCGTTCATTGTGACCGGGGACTTTAATAAAGCTAGTTTCAAATCAGTCGCACCAAAATACCACCAGCATATTAGTTTCAACACACGCGGGGACCGGGTTTTGGACCATTGCTACTCTCCCTTCCGGGATGGCTACAAATCCACCATTTGGCAAATCGGACCACTCTTCCATTCTGCTTCTGCCCGCTTACAGGCAGAAACTGAAACAGGAAGCACCCACCCTCAGAACGATCCAGTGCTGGTCGGACAAATCAGACTCTACGCTACAAGACTGTTTTGATCACGTGGACTAGGAGATGTTCCGGTCCGCCTCTGATGACGACATTGAGCTTTACGCTGACAGTGTAATGTGTTTCATCAGAAAGTGCGTAGAGGACGTTGTTCCGACCAGAACAACACGGATCTATCCGAACCAGAAGCCATGGATAAATAGCGATGTTCGCGCGGCACTTAATGTGCGGACCTCCGCTTTTAATTCCGGGAATGCGGAGGAGCATAAACAAGCCAGTTATGCCCTCCGAAAAACAGCAAATCAGAACAGCAAAATGCCAGTACAGGAACAAGATTGAAGGACAGTTTAACACCACCAACTCTAGAAGCATGTGGCAGTGAATTAACATCATCACGGACTTTAAAGGGAATATAAACTCCGCCATGAACACTGCTGCCTCTCTCCCGGATGAGCTAAATACATTTTATGCTCGTTTTGAGGGAAATAACACAGCCCTCGCGGAGAGAGCTCTCGCGGCCAAAGCTACAGAGGTTAGTTCACTCTCCGTCTCTGTAGCGGATGTAACCCGATCCTTCAGACGGGTGAATATCCGCAAAGCCGCAGGTCCAGATGGCATTCTGGGCCGCGTCATCAGAGCGTGCACGAACCAGCTGGCTGGTGTTTTTATGAACATTTTCAACCTTTCCCTTTCTGCAGTCCCCTCATGCTTTAAAACATCCACCATTGTGCCTGTTCCAAAGCAATCAAAAATAACTTGCTTAAATTACTGGTGTCCTGTTGCTCTGACCCCCATCATCAGCAAATGCTTTGAGAGACTAATCAGAGATTACAACTGCTCTGTGCTGCCTCTCTCTCTAGACCCATTGCAGTTTGTTTACCGCAACAACCGCTCCACTGATGATGCCATTGCATCTACAATACACACTGCTCTCTCCCACCTGGAAAAAAAGAACACTTATGTGAGAATGCTGTTTGTAGACTACAGCTCAGCATTCAACACCATAGTGCCCTCCAAGCTAGATGAGAAACTCCGGGCTCTGGGCTTAAACAGCTCACTGTGCAGCTGGATCCTGGACTTCCTGTCAAGCAGATGCCAGGTGGTTAGAATAGGCAGCAACATCTCCTCATCACTAACCCTCAACACTGGAGCCCCACAGGGTTGTGTTCTCAGCCCACTCTTGTATTCCTTGTACACACATGACTGTGTGGCAACACATAGCTCCAATGCCATCATTAAGTTTGCTGATGACATGACGGTGGAAGGTCTGATCACTGACAATGATGAAACAGCCTACAGAGAGGAGGTGCACACTCTGACACACTGGTGTCAGAAGCACAACCTCTCCCTCAATGTCAGTAAGACAAAGGAGCTTGTGGTGGACTTCAGGAGAAGAGATAGAGAACACAGTCCCATCACCATCAATGGAGCACCAGTGGAGAGAGTCAGCAGCTTCAAGTTCCTGGGTGTCCACATCTCTGAGGAACTCACATGGTCTATCCACACTGAAGTCGTCGTGAAGAAGGCTCATCAGCGCCTCTTCTTCCTGAGACGGCTGAGGAAGTTTGGAACGAACCGCCACATCCTCACACGGTTCTACACCAGCACTGTAGAGAGCATCCTGACTGGCTGCATCTCCACCTGGTACGGCAATAGCACAGCCCACAACCGCAAAGCACTGCAAAGGGTGGTGCGAACTGCCAGACACATCATCGGAGGTGAGCCTCCCTCCCTCCAGGACATATATACCAGGCGGTGTGTGAAAAAAGCTCGGAGGATCATCAGAGACTCCAGCCACCCGCGCCATGGGCTGTTCTCACTGCTACCATCAGGCAGGCAGTGTCGCAGCATCAGGACCCGCACCAGCAGACTCCATGATAGCTTCTTCCCCCAAGCAATCAGACTTCTGAACTCTTGATCTCCCACGATCAAAATACATCAGCACTGCACTTTATTACTCTTACTCTTATATCTCACACCGGACTGTCATAAATTATTATTATATTCTCTCTTAACAACTTACTATCAACCAACAGCCTGAATGTCAATACAGTACAATACAACCTACTGTACATTCTATATATATTATATATACTTTTTTATTGAATAATGTGTATCTATATTGTGTGTATTGTATACTGTACAGTGTATGTTATTATTTGTATATTGTGTTGTGTGTAATTATGTGTATATTAGACTTTAAATTGTGTTGTGTTAATTTGATGTTATTGTAAATTGGTATATGTCTCATCACTGTCACGACTGCTATGTTTATTGGAACTGCACCCAAGAATTTCACACACCATTGCACTTGTGTATATGGCTGTGTGACTCAAAAGTTATTTTGATTTTTTTTTTTTTAATAATTTTTATTGTTTCTTTATTAGAACCTTTAAAGGAATGTTCCAGGTTCAATTCAAGTTAAGCTCAATTGAGAGCATTTGTGGCATAAAGTCAATTACCATTTACCACAAAGGAAAAATGATTACCGAAAAATAAAAAGCAAACATGACGTTTACAGTGAGGCACTCACAATGGAAGTGAATGGGGTTAGACCATAAATGTTTAAATGCTTTAAAAAGTCTAGCCACAAGACACAAACATATATATATACAATTTATGTTTTAACATGATTTTAGTATATAAAATCCCTTAATAACCTTATATGTGTAAAGTTTTTTCCAATGTTTTACGACTTTATTGCAATAAAGACACAACACCAGTAAAGGTTTTTAAGCAATTTTATCACACTTAAATAATGTAGTCTAGAGATATTATCATGTAGCCATAGCCATGGACCTGCGGTAAGGGTGATGGGGTGGGGGCACGGGGTACTAATTACCTCACATGAACTAACAAGCACATACACGAGCAGTTATCTGTCTGTCCCCGAGCAACTTAAGTGCTGCTTTAAAACACAGAATGCCTGAGAAGAGTTATTCAGTTCCCTCCCAGAGCTCCCCCAGAGTAAGGGTGCTTCTTGCTTCACCGGTCTTCTCGTACAGGGACAAATCAGTTCATCAGTTGACCCGGATCATTGCCAGGTCAGAGAGAGAAAGAGAAAGAGAGAGAGAAATAGAGAGAACAAAAAAGAGACCTGACCATCACAGACTGGCTTATGTGGTCCAAAAGTCTGAGGCCACTAGTAAAAATGCTTGATTATTTACGGAACATAGACGATCGCCTCACGCTCACACTTTCACTTCGCGCTTGCACCGCGCCTCGCAACTTTATTACATGCCTCGCAGTGCAAGGCAGCTGTTCAGATGGCAGCTGTCTTGATGCTGCAATGATGTTACAAAGTCCCAAGCTCAATCTGTGCTTTGCGGGCATGTTCTACTGCTGTGCTACATTGATAAAATGCTTGGCGCAGGTATCAGCATAATGTCTCTCACCATCTGTTTTCCCAACGGTCAATGCATGTGACATTAGCTGTGTTTGCGCAAATTGACTTGCTTCTCATAAGCGATGGTTTATTCAAAGGGTAATATTACGAGTTAACAGCGTTAAAAAAATGTGTGGCGTTAAACTAATTTTGCGTTAACGTGTTAAATTCGACGGCACTACAGTTGAAGTCAGAAGTTTACATACACTTAGGTTGAAGTCATTAAAATAAATTTTTTAACCACTCACCAGATTTCATATTAGCAAACAATAGTTTTGGCAAGTCGTTTAGGACATCTACTTTGTGCATGACACGAGTAATTTTTCCAACAGTTGTTTACAGACAGATTGTTTCACTTTTAATTGACTTTATCACAATTCCAGTTGGTCAGAAGTTCACATACACTAAGTTAACTGTGCCTTTAAGCAGCTTGTAAAATTCCATAAAATTATGTCAAGCATTTAGACAATTAACTTCTGATAGGAGGTGTACTGAATTGGAGGTGTACCTGTGGATGTATTTTAAGGCCTACCTTCAAACTCAGTGCCTCTTTCCTTGACATCATGGGAAAATCAAAAGAAATCAGCCAAGAAAAATGTGTGGACCTCCACAAGTCTGGTTCATCCTTGGGAGCAATTTCCAAACACCTGAAGGTACCATGTTCATCTGTACAAACAACAGTAGGCAAGTATAAACACCATGGGACCACGCAGCCATCATACCACTCAGGAAGGAGTCACATTCTGTCTCCTAGAGATGAACGCAGTTTGGTGTGAAAAGTGCAAAGAAATCCCAGAACAACAGCAAAGGACCTTGTGAAGATGCTGGAGGAAACAGGTAGACAAGTATCTATATCCACAGTAATAGCTCAGCAAGGGCTTCTTCCTTGCTGAGCTATTACAGTGGATATAGATACTTGCATCTGCTCCAAAACTGCTCCAAAACTGCCATAAAAAAGCCAGACTACAGTTTGCAAGTGCACATGGGGACAAAGATCTTACTTTTTGGAGAACTGTCCTCTGGTGCGATGAAAAAAATTGAACCGTTTGGCCATAATGACCATCATTATGTTTGGAGGAAAAAACATAAGCCAAAGAACACCATCCCAACCGTCAAGCACGGGGGTGGCAGCATCATGTTTTGGGGGTGCTTTGCTGCAGGAGGGACTGGTGCACTTCACAAAATAGATGGCATCATGAGGAAGGAAAATTATGTGGATATATTGAAGCAATATCTCAAGACATCAGCCAGGAAGTTAAAGCTCGGCAAATGGGTCTTCCAAATGGACAATGACCCCAAGCATACCTCCAAAGTTGCGGCAAAATGGCTTAAGAACAACAAAGTCAAGGTATTGGAGTGGCCATCACAAAGCCCTGACCTCAATCCGATAGAAAATTTATGGGCAGAAATGAAAACGTGTGTGCGAGCAAGGAGGCCTACAAACCTGACTCAGTTGCAAAGTTCTGTCTGGAGGAAAAAAATTCCAGAAACTTATTGTGAGAAGCTTGTGGAAGGCTACCCAAAATATTTGACCAAAGTTAAACAATTTAAAGGCAATGCTACCAAATACTAACAAAGTGTATGTAAACTTCTGACCTACTGGGAATGTGATGAAAGAAATAAAAGGTAAAATAAATCATTCTCTCTACTATTATTCTGAGATTTCACATCCTAACTGACCTAAGACAGAGAACTTTCTTTGTGTTTGTTTTTGAGTTGCCACAGTATGCAATAGACTGGCATGTCTTAAGGTCAATCTTAGGTCAAAAATGGCAAAAAAGAACGGCTTTCTCTAGAAACTCATCAGTCAATAATTGTTTTGAGGAATGAAGGCTATACAATGCTTGAAAATGAAGATTTCATACAAAGGTGTACACTACAGTCTTCAAAGATAAAGGACAACTGGCTCTAACAAGGACAGAAAGAGATGTGGAAGACCCAGATGCAACTAAACAAGAGGATAAGTACATCAGAGTCTCTAGTTTGAGAAATAGACACCTCACATGTCCTCAGCTGACAGCTTCATTGAATTCTACCTGCTCAACACCAGTTTCATGTACAACAGTAAAGAGAAGACTCAGGGGTGCAGGGCTTATGGGAAAAATTTCAAAGAAAAAGCCACTTTTGTAACAGAAAAACAAAAAGAAATGGTTAGAATGTGCAAAGAATCACAGACACTGGACAACAGATAATTGGAAAAGAGTGTTATAGATCTTAACCTCATTGAGCATTTGTGGGATCAGCTAGACTGTAAGGTGCATGAGAAGTGCCCGACAAGACCACATCTATGGCAAGTGCTACAGGAAGTGTGGGGTGAAATGTCACCTGAGTGTCTGGAAAACGTCCTGGTTACTTTCGTAACCTCCATTCCCTGATGGAGGGAACGAGATGTTGTGTCGATGTAGTGACACTAGGGGTCACTCTTGGGAACCCCAAACACCACTAATTTTGAAAAAAGGCCAGTGGGAATTGGCAAGTGGAATTTGCATGCCACTCCCCCGGACATACGGGTATAAAAGGAGCTGGCTCGCAACCACTCATTCAGGTTTTGAACTGTGTTCCCAATCTGTCTCTCACTCGACGTTGTGTCGATATAGTGACACTATGGGTCACTCTTGGGAGCCCGAGACACCTCTGGTCTTTGATAAAAATCCAATGAAAATTGGCGAGTGGAATTTACATGCCACTCCCCCGGACATATGGGTATAAAAGGAGCTGGTATGCAACCACTCATTCAGATTTTCTCTTCGGAGCTGAACGGTCATGCTCACTGAGCTGAATTCTACTGTTCATTCACCTCTGCTGGATCTGACGGCGCATTTCAGTGGCTTCTCCCTCCTCTGCACTGGTGCACTGCAGAGAACGCCCATGGGCGCTTCGGCAGAAAACAAAGAGAGTGTATTTTCTGAAAGAGCTTTTCCTCTAAAAGAGTATGTTTCTCTAAAAGAGAGGCACACACAAAACGTCTTTTTAAAGACGCATCTTTTTAAAGATGCCTTTCCAATTGTGTGTTATTCCTGGTTGCAGTCGTTATCTCTCAACTTCGGATGGTCATGATCACTGTCTTTCGGGTCTGGGCACGACCCACACGGAGGCACAAATGTTCTCATTGCGAGAACATGACCATGGCAACGTTGCCGTTGCAGCTTGCTTTCGTAAGAAAGCAAGCCACCCCAGCGGCTCCCCGCCTCAGTCCTTCTACCTATGGGTATGAGGCCAGCGCGGCTAGCACTGGGGATGATTTGGGGACCCCAATGGGATCACCTCTGCCGGGTATCCCCCTGCGGACCTCCCATTCCCTAGCATGCTCGTCTGCCCCAGTCAGGCTTCCGGATGAGTTCGCCGGCTCGTCTCATGGCTCGTCTGGCTTCTTGTTCGGAGCCCGCAAAGATGATGAGCTCTTGAGCGCAGCATCGGAGAGTGGGCTTGTCCAGTCGGACGCAGAAGCCTCAGCTAGGCACCCCCCTCGGGGACGATTGCCCAGTCACAGGCTGATGCCGAAATGACGGACATGCTTTCCTACTGGCCCACCCAGACGTGGTTCTCGGACCTCACGCTCCTCACGACAGCAGCCCCCCCCCCAAGCGAAAGAAAGGACCTTCTTTCTCAGGGACGGGGCACCATCTGGCACCCGCTACCAGACCTCTGGAATCTCCACGTCTGGCCCTTGGACGGGACGCAGAAGACCTAAGTGGCCTACCACCCACGGTGGTAGACACGATCACTCAGGCTAGGGCTCCCTCTACGAGGTGTCTGCATGCCTTGAAGTGGCATCTGTTCGCTAAGTGGTGTTCTTCCCGACACGAAGACCCCCAGAGATGCGCAGTCGGATCGGTGCTTTCCTTGCACAGGGCCTGTACAAGTAGGCTCACTGGGGGAAACGCATATTTGCATAGTCCCGGGGGCCAGCTGTGTGCCAGCATGTCTATACTGAGGGGTGCCTCAGTCAGGGCGTACCACAGTGGGCAGTGGGAGGATTCCCGGGAAGCAAACAGGTCTACCTGCGCTTGACCGAATCAACTCCAAATCAGCTGGACCACCTGAGGGTGGAATCTCCACTCTCCCCTGAGAAGTAACCTGTCGTGACAGCGCGTCCGCTGCGGTGTTGAGGTCGCCCGGGATGTGAGCGGCTCACAGCGACTTGGGGCACTGCTGAATCCAGAGGAGGAGACGGCGGGCGAATTATGACATGCAACGGGAGCGTAGGCTGCCTTGGCAGTTGATGTATGCTACCGTCGGCATGTTGTCCATCCGGGCCAACACATGCTTGCCCTGGATCAATGGCCGGAGCCTCCGCAGGGCGAGCAGTACTGCCAACAACTCTAGGCAGTTGATGTGCCAACGTAGTCATCGGCCAGTCCAAGACCCGTTGCATACAGCGCCCCAGCCCATCTTGGAAGCGTCGTAACAACATAACCCTACAGGCGCTTGATGGGGGTTTCAGGCAGCCCCGCCAGGTGGCTGCATTTTGCGGGCACAGGTGCACTGTAATCGCCTTATCCACCTAGGGAATCGCCGAGTACCCCCTGGCAGCCCCACCATCAAGGGTAGTGAGAGCGGAGGAGCTCAGAGACCGGGTCCAGGCAGTGAAAAGGTGCCCACCACGACCTCATGAGCTCCTCATGCACCTCCGGGGAGAAAGGGACCGGGGCAGGGAACGGCAGGGAGCGGCCGTGAGCGGCACTCCGGGCCCAGGAACTAATCATCAGGCTGCGAGGGTTCAGGGGGGGTGGAGGGTTCCACTCCAGCCTGACACACGCAGCCGCCCGGGCAAGCATGGCTGCCAGCTGTGCATCAGTTTGCGACTGGTTTACCACACCCGAAGGTGGGAGCCCAGTTGAGTCCTCAGCATCAGGCTGCAATAGAGAACTCATCCACTTTGCGAGTGCCGAAAAGAGATCGTGAACTCGCCCTGAGACAAGCCAGCAGTCTCATCCCAGCGGGGCAAACGAGCGTACTGGGGAATGGGAGGTCCGTGGGGAGTTACCCGCCGGAGTGGCTCCCATTGGGGTCCCCAAATTGCCCCCAGTGCTAACCGACATGGCCTCAAACCCGTAGGTAGAAGGACCGAGGCAGGGAGCCGCTGGGGTGGTCTTTCCCTCTAATGAAGGAAAAACCGCGACCGCAATGTTGCCATGGTCACGCTCTCGCAGTGAGAACATGACCTGTCCACGAACGCTGTCTCCGCGTGGGCAGCGCCCAAGCATGTAAGACCATGATCGTGGCCATCGGAAGCGGAGAGGTAACGACCGCAACCAGGAAATATACACAAACGGAGAGGCATCTTTAAAAAGACGCTCTCCGTTAATGCAACTCTTTTAGAAGGGAAAATATACTCTTTCAGTAGGAAGAATATACTCTTTTAGCTGCTGAAGCACCCAGGGGCATTCTCTGCACTTCACCCGTGCAAGAGGGGGAGAAGCCGCTGTAATGCGCCATAAATCCAACAACTTTTCGAGGTGAGTGGATCGGCAGATTAATTCAGCTCGCTGAACACAACCGCTCGGCTCCGAAGAGAAAATCTGAATGAGTGGTTGCGAGACAGCTCCTTTTATACCTGTATGTCTGGGGGAGTGGCATGCAAATACCACTCGCCAATTCCCATTGGCCTTTTTTCAAAATCAGAGGTGTTTGGGGCTCCCAACATCGACACAACGTCGAGTGAGTGACAGATAGGGAACTGACAGCTAGAATGCCAAGGATCTGCAAAGAAGTTCTGAACATTTTCTGAACATTGTTTTCAAATTGTAATAGTAGTTTTTCCACATTATTAATGTCCTGACTATACATTGTGATCAGTTGAATGCCATTTTGGTGAATAAAAGTACTAATTTCTTTCCATAAGAGCAAAATCTGTACATCATTCTGTACATATATACAGATATTCTGTACAGAATGATGTACAGATTTTGCTCTTATGGAAAGAAATTAGTACTTTTATTCACCAAAGCTTGTTTTTTTGTTTTGTTTTTTATAATTTATTCATTTACAATTATATATATTGTTTTTATATATTTACTTATTTTTGACATGCGCTCAATCAAAATGGATTCCACAACTTTCAAAACCTGATGATCCATTATCAAGCATGGGAAAGCAAGGAAATATTGCGGACAAAAGAGTTACCATGGTCAATGTCACAAATTTGCTTACATTTGATTAGTGACCTAGAAATAATAAGAAAAATTAAAAGAATTAGGTCTTATGTCAAGACTTTTCTTTGTTTTTAATCTGTCAAAAGCCTAAATGTATCCAGGTTTAAATACATTTTTAAAAATCCCAGATTTTCAATGTTGTCTCAGAGTTTAGACCCCACTGTATTTCCAGTCATATGCCAAATATCCAGTCTAAAAAATATATATATATAATTATTATTTTTTTTTTTATTATTTGTTTCATTTGCTTTTTTTCACTTTCTTCAACATTTCAGAGCATACCAGACTGCCATGCTGCACCTGCGTTGAAAATGCGAGCAAACAAAACTGCAACTCAAACATGTGTGCTCAAATATTTCATTTTCCAGAACCTCATATGGACAAGGCCATTTAATATGGTATGTTTGGCTTGATGGTTTATTGAAAATACAGAACATGTGCTTCATTTCTCAGCCCCCCTATTAGCCGATGGGAGAGAGAGAGAGAGAGAGAGAGAGAGAGAGAGAGGCCAGTGCTGAAGCCAAAGCTGGTGCACTGAGTGAGATGAGGACAGTCTGCATATTGATTGTGGGGCTGCTTTGCCAATGTTCCCTTAATATGTAGGTCAGCAAAGCTTCAGACTCACTCAAGAGCATGTAATGTTCTGTTATTTGGGTCGCGCACCTCAATTACCACTGCTCTAGTCCTGATAAGCAGCTCAAAGATGCTGCGTAAGAAGGAATCATTAAGCAATCTCTAGAAATGATGTTTAGGGTTTTTTTTGTAAAGGGTCTCAGCTTGAATTAAAGAGTAACAACCAGATACAACTGGATCAAATGTCTAAGAGAGAGAGAGAGAGAGAGAGAGAGAGAGAGAGACATTGCATAAATAGCTCTGTGTGTTGTCTGTGCAAATAACAAGACCACACATGTCCAATCTTCCCAGTCATTCAAACTTTATTTCAGGGTTCTGCATCATCAAGAGCACAGCTCCTGAAACAACAGTATCACAACAAGCAAGTGCTTTCAAATCTGTGCAAAGAGAAGTAGCAACTGAGGTTGGCTGCAGAGTGCGATTGGTCTTGGTGCAACCAATGACGAGACTGTGCTGCAAACCTCCAATCAGAATTAGACAGTTTTGAACAAAGGAATGTGGCACTGCATTTGATAATACAGGAGCTGGGAGACTTCAAGAAAAAGATTCTCCCAGGGAACTGTTCAATATGCACATTTACAGTATCAGGAAAACAAGGCAGCGATGGTGCTGTCTTTGTTTTAATATCAAAGCTTTAATGGATTAATCATGTGCTTTATCGCAGCAAAGGATGTCCCATAGGGATAAACAAGCTACCCATTCAATTAATACTCAATACACTCTCAACATGGGGTCAGTATTAAGCTCCAACCTTAAAGTCCTTTACTCCGTATGGGGGATGGAGGATGAGAAGCAAATGGATTCAAAACACACACACACACACACACACACACACTTCCAGGGAGATGAATGAAATTAATTTTGGAGATATAATAAATGTCAAGAAGCAGAAACATTCTTTAGCCAGCAGAGGAATGAGAGAACTGTGACAGGAACTGTCAGTAATCTTAGAGGGGAGGAAAAAACTGTATTTATTCTCAAACTGGTGATTAGCGTTACTTATTAAGCACATTGCAATGAGTGGGAATGCTCTTTAATCGGGCATCTTGCTTGCATGCTGTCCAGATTTATTTGTAGAGATGGTGTAATACATTCTCTCCATGTAAGCTTTGGCTCTTTTGTTTGTGAAGGCTGGGTGTAAATATTAAGCATTAAGTTAAATATTTGAACACAGGTTGTTGCTGCTAAACAGCATTTTTTTTTTTTTTTCCTCGCTATTTTTACTGATATGTTAGCCAATAGCCAAACAGCTTTTTAGGAATTGTTTTGAACTACTGTTCTAGATATTCTTTTTTAAATCTTGCTAATAATTTAAGCTACTGTGTGTACACATGTGTTGGGAAGCAGGGATGTAACTAGAGGGAGGGCAGGGTGGGCAGTCGCCCTAGAGCCCAGGGTGAGAGGGGGCCCTCAACGGTCGACAAAAAAAACAAAAAAAAAAAACAAAAACAAGAAGACCACAGGCCCCAGGGGTGATGAAAAATTACCAAAGTCCCCCAAGGAGGGGGCCCGACAGTTTCTTTGCACTGGAGCCCGCAAGATCCAAGTTACGCCACTGTTGGAAAGTAACTAACTAAAAGTACTGATGCTGCTAACATGTTTTAGTAGTGTGACAGTAGCTCAGCTTTTATCATAACAGTGTAGCATTTCCAGTAACAAGCTACATTTACCAACGAGTAGTGGTGTAGCATCACAAAATGTCAAATTTTTCAAAATATTGCGAACGCAGCTATGAAGAAGAGAGAGTAATCAAATGCACTCACCTAAACCGTCCTCTCCCTCTCAAATGAACTGCTGAGAAATCAAAATTAAGTGAATCAGTTCTTTTGGACAGTTCATGGAAATGAACCATTTGAAATAAAAAATTCACTTTTGGATTTGGATTGGGAACTCCTTTTCATTCAAGCAAACTGGTTCATTTGGACGGTTCATGTAAATTATCTACTTCACATAACTGATTCATTAATTAACTTGAAGTCCTGTACAGCCTTAAAGGGATTTTGCCAGAAACATTTAGTGAAATATTTACTATTTATTCGTTTATTTAGTTATATAAAATGTGGTGTTTAAGTTTTAATAGTTTATATTTAGTATAAATGTATGTTCAACATTAATTGTTTATAGGGGTCATGACATGAAGAATCTAATTTTCCTTGATATTTTGACATATAAGAGGTCACTGTACTATAAGTTTCAGAACTCAAAACTTCCTCCTTACTGCAAAAATAACATTTTGTTGAAACCAAGATGCTAAAATGACTCGTTCTCTACTTCCTCTATATTGTGAGGTCAAACTGTGGTAGACATTTGCATCTGACCACCTCCACAACAACACATCAATGCCTAATTTACCGTATCACTTCCGTAGCCCAGCCCAGTACCAGTGAGCAGTGAGATAGCAGGTCAGTCAAGAGCAGAGAGCCAATCATAACAGTGGGCGTTTACCGTCAAATCTTAAAGGAGAAGCAGCACCATAACCAAGTGTTTCAGACAGAAGGTCAGAATAAGTGTGAAAAATTATTGTTTTACAAATATATGACTGTTTTTTGTGCAAAAAACTCTACTAATATTATAAGTAATCCTCAAGAAACATTTTAAATGATAAAAAAGTCTTTTAATGTCACCCTATTTAAGTATGAAATTAAATTAGAGCTGACATTGAACTTGACATTACACTGCTGTACACACCACAAACACACAACAGCGAATCCTTGTCAGTAGTCAAGTGATGAAGAAAGCACCTCTTAAAGCTATTCTATTGTACGAAACCAACCCAAATGGGACCTGTGACAAAATAAGTTCTCTGTGGCCTTTGTAAGGCAGAATTTAATTACCAAAGAAGCATGTCAAGTCTTAACTATCACCTACAAGCCAAACACATGATAAATGGAGCTGATGAGGGAACTGGCTTAAAAAGACGCGTCTTTTTAAAGATGCCTTTCTGATTGTGTGTTATTCCTGGTTGCGGTCGTTATCTCTCAACTTCGGATGGTCATGATCGCTGTCTTTCGTGTCTGGGCGCGACCCACATGGAGGCAGTGTTTGTGAATGGTTCATGTTCTCATTGCGAGAACATGACTATGGTGACGTTGCACTCCCCGCCTCGGTCCTTCTACCTACGGGTATGAGGCAAGCGCGGCTAGCACTGGGGACGATTTGGGGACCCCAATGGGATCGCCTCTGCCGGGTATCCCCCCGCTGACCTCCCATTCCCCAGCACGCTCGTCTGCCCCAGTCGGGCTTCCGGATAGTTCGCCGGCTCGTCTCACGGTGAGTCTGGCTTCTTGTTCGGAGCCCACGAAGATGATGAGCTCTCGAGCACAACATCGGAGAGCGAGCTTGTCCAGTCAGATGCAGAAACCTCAGCTGGGCTCAGGGACGATTGCCCAGTCACAGGCTAATGCCGAAATGACGGACATGCTTTCCCGGGCGGCCGCGAGCACCGGGTTAGGGTGGAACCCTCCGCTCTCCCCTGAACCCTCACGGCTTGATGATTGGTTCCTGGGCTCGTGGTGCCACTCAAAGCAGCCATGCCCCGCTCCAGTGCCTTTCTTCCCGGAAGTGAACGAGGAGCTGACAAAATCGTGGGAGGCACCTTTTACTGCCCGGCCCCGATTCCGCAGTTCCCCCGCTCTCACCACCCTCAATGGCAGGGTGGCCAGGGGCTATATGGTGATATGGTGAGATGGCTCGCGGTGCACCTATGACCAAAGAGCGCCGCCACCTGGTGCGGACGCCCTAAGCTCCCGTCCAAGCCCTGTAGGCCACGTCGTCCCTGACGGCTAAAGCCAACAGCGCTGCTGGACAAGCCGCCCCTGCCCTGCACGCCATGGCTCTCCTGCAGGTCCACCAAGCCAAGGTGTTGAAATAACTGCACGAGGGTAGTTCCGCCCCAGATTTTATGCAGGAACTGCGCTTGGCGACCGACCTCACTCTCCAAGCGACGCAGGTTACGGCGCGGTCTCTCGAGCGGACGATGGCCATATTAGTGGTCCAGGAGCGCCACCTTTGGCTCAACCTGGTCAAGATGGGTGAGGCCGACAAGACACGGTTTCTTGCTGCCCCCATTTCCCAGGCTGGCCTATTCGGCGACACCGTCCAGGACTTTGCCCAGCAGTTCTCGGTGGTGAAGCAGCAGATGGAGGCTATCCGGCACATCCTGCCCCGGCACGGCTCAAGATACCGCACCCGTCTGCTCGTCGCCAAGGGCGTCCCCCTATGGTGAATGCACCGGCTCCGCCGCAGCCCGCCCCTTCGGCCCGGCCCCGGCATGGAGCCCCCCGCAGGAAGTAGACGCCACCCGTCTCACAGTCAGCGCCTAAGATCCCACGGAGGTCATCAAAGCGCCCCTGAGATGGGCAACCCAAGGACGAAGGAACCCACTCACATGGAACTGGTAAGAAGACCAGGTTTTACAGCCCCTACTTCATCGTACCAAAAAAAGCGGTGGGTTGCGGCCAATCTTGGACCTGCGAGTACTGAACCGGGCCTTACACAGACTCCCATTCAAGATGCTGATGCAAAAACGCATTCTGGTGAACCTGCAAGCGCTGCTCCAGGAGGAGGCAGACACAGCCATGTCGTTGCTGTGTCCGGTGTGCGTTTACGCATTTATTTGGATCGCACGCAGAGCTTTAGGATCTCTGAGCAGCTCTTTGTCTGCTTTGGTGCACAGCGGAAAGGAAGCGCTGTCTCCAAGCAGAGGATCGCCCACTGGCTCATTGATGCCATAACTATGGCATATCACGCCCAGGACATGCCGCCTCCAGTAGGGCTACGAGCCCATTCTACCAGGTGTGTAGCGGCCTCCTGGGCCCTGGCCAGGGGTGTCTCTCTAACAGACATTTGCAGAGCAGCAGGCTGGGCAACACCCAACACCTTTGCAAGGTTCTAAAACCTCCGGGTGGAACCGGTTTCATCCTAGGTAGTGGCACGCAATACAAGCGGATAAGCCCGGGAGAGCCAGCCGGGTGTATCACTTGCACATTGCGCCTTCCACCTCCTTTTGAGCTGAAGACGTGCGCCATTAATTCCCAGTAGTGTTCACAAACTTTGTTCCCTGGTTGACTTCCTCCGAGACCTGTGGCAGTCGAGTTTTCGGAGAGACTCGCTGCCAGCCCAGTACACGTGCTAACTAAGAGTCCTGTTCTGGGGTAGGTGCTCCGCATGTGACGGTTCCCTGTAAGGCTAACCCCATGCGATGTATATCTTCCACTAATTCGTTTCCCTGTTGTCTTCCTTGGGCAGAGCCCCTCCTGCCACAACGCTGAACTACCCATTGAAATGGCCGGACCTTGTCTCGGCTCCTCAGCATAAAGCCTGAATGAGTGGTTGCATACCAGCTCCGTTTATACCCGTATGTCCGGAGGAGTGGCATGCAAATACCACTCGCCAATTTTCATTGGCCTTTTATCAAAGACCAGAGGTGTCTTGGGCTCCCAAGAGTGACCCCTAGTGTCACTACATCGACAAAACGTCTCGTTCCCTCCATCAGGGAACGGAGGTTACACAAATAACCATGACGTTTTGAGTAGCTTGTAGCTTGGGAAGCTTCAGTTACAAAGTAGCTTTCCAAACACTGGTGTACAGGTTGGCTCAACCAATGGTTTGATTTCGGGGTGGGATTATCTGTTTGTCTGAACAATAGAGATTGAGGGAGTGTTTGAAATTCCTGATAGATAAAATCAAGTCCTGGCCTACTTTTTTATCCCATTTCCCATTCCATTTTACTTGGAAAAACATCACATTACGCAATTAAAATGGGTTGCTTATACAGTTTGATTTTATTGTGTCAGGTAACAGGGGCCAACCAATACAGTACACTACACAACTGCTAACCTGTTTCATTGCACATTCATGTTTCATGGTTCTGTTATTTGTTTGTTCTGTATATGCATTATGTGGATGTACACTGATTCAATATTTGCCCTGCACACCTTACCTCACATTACCACAGTCGTTGTGCATTCAATTGTTTCAAACATTATAAAAGCTAGGAAACTGAGCTAAAAGTCATGCATATGATCCAGGTAGCGTGTAGGTGTGGCTCTGCTGTGATCTCTCAATAGGGTGCAATGACAGTAATGGTAGGGGTCTTCTGAAGCATCCCACCATGAGTGACGCTGGTATACACCTCCGTTACCCAAAAGCCAGTCACATCTGTCACCAGAACCTGTTGGAGCTCCCTAATTACCACATTAATTACCTGTGAAGGTGTATGATTACAGTCACCTCCTGGACAAAAAGAACACAGGCCAGGCTGGGGTTGTCATCTCTATTATGAAGAAGGCATTGTGTAAAATGTATGTATTCATTAAGCTGCCAAACTCCATTATACCAAATTAAGCTTTATCTGCTGTGAGTCTGTAAATGCATTTACTGTACATGTTAACTCATTGTTTAAGAAATGTTATGCTTTGTTTAAGCTTATTGACTCATCTAAGTGCTGTGAATAAATGTATAAAGAGAAAGTAGGAGGATTTGGTTTAGCAGTTTGGTTTTCAATGCAATTACAATTTTTCTCTTAAATTTATCTGTATTATAACTCATTTGATTTTGTGCAACAGCTGTCTTCCTTTATTAGTCCGCATTAGTGCTCATGGAATTTTCCCTCCTTTGAAGATGTATTTCAGGAATAAAGCACTGGTTTGCAGAATTAATGTTTTTTGTGAATGAGGGAAAATCTTCGATTCAGTCTTCGATAACATTATATCATAATTTAACCTCATGTTCCAAATCTGTATAGTGCTTTTTTCTTTCAAGGAGCACAAAAGTAAAAGCCCCAGTCACCATTTACTTTTATTGTATGGAAAAAAATATACAATGGAAGTGAATGCTGACGGAGACTAACATTCGACCTAACATCACATTTTGTGTTCCATGGTAAAAATGAATGTCATCATAAAGGTTTGAAACAACATGAGGGGGAAATTATGACAAAAGGTGCTTTCACACTTGGTTCAATTGCTTGGTCTGAACCCGGGTTGTTAATTCTTGTAACTAGGTAACAACTCAAGAAGATGTCAGCTTTAAGTGTTAAGTGAAGTATTGATTGAACTGGATTTACCAATTTACATGCACATAACAATACTTGCATTTATCTGCCGCAGATTTATTGAATGTGCAAAGATGTGGAGTATGTTAGGCGATTTATTTGACAGACAGGCAGGTGTGAGAAATGTATTATCCCATAATATCTGTGATTGGGAGCAAAGGCACAAATTATACGTCATCAACAGTAGTTCACTTCCGCGAATTAAGACAACTGTACCCCACTGAGTGTTCGCGGGTGTGCACCGATTCAGGAAACAGCGTTCATATCATCCAAACGAACCAAAATTTGATATCAAATGAACCTGGGTGTGCACCAAAGTGCGGGGTTGAAAGCACCCTAAGTATCATATGACAAACTTTCTAATTTAATTGGAGCCGTATTTTCAAGCACAAAAACAATGAGTGTTTTGTCTGCGTTTGCTCGACTATACTGTAGCTGCATGCACAAATCAATGCAACGTTAAAACAGTGATGTGGCATTTGGTCACACTATAGGCTACTGTCGTGGTAGATTTCTTCAAAACAGCAATCGAAGTGCAGGCGAGTCAAAGATTTCTGGAGACGCAAATTTCTGATTCCAAAAATTTTTATTCGTACCACCCGGCTGAAGGAGAAGTTCATGTCTTCTGCCCCCATTACTTTATGACAGGCTTATATAGGATGTATTTATAGTTCCTTTGTTTATTAATATGTTATATGTGATTTTCTCCTCCATTATGTGAAATCAGCAAAATATCTTTTAGCATGCATTTGTATACATTCTATTTTACTCCAAGTGTGTCATATGATCAGATAATAAGGAGCATGCTCTTTATAATAAAGAGACATTTGTCTTTTGCTCAAAAACAGGATGTTCCATTTGAACTCATGATCACAATACCATAAACATAATGCTTTTTCTAGCTGCAAAGTACCTAACTATTATATTTTCTTTCACACTGGCAAAAGCATAACTATTTCAATTTATATGCATAAAACACACTATAACCACTTCATATAGTTACATACTAAATGATTAAATGAAAATATACCATACTACTCGTTGTTAATACTTAAAAGTTAAAGGAAATGCCACAGTACTTTAAAAGTGGCTGAACTACTGTCAGTGTGTCATGCTACTGAAAAATGCAGTTAAGTTAGTAGCATCACTACTTTTAGTTACACAAGAAAGCAACATAAGATAGACTGCCTGTACACACTCCTATCCCACATTTTCTCAGCATTACATCCTACCCACAAGTATGCCACAAACGCACAGAGACTTCCCAGCCTTCCTCCAAAAGTCCCTTAATACACCCAACAGGGTGTATTTTACCATGAGAACCAGGGCTAGCCTTGCCACAGCCTCAGTCTCTTACACATCCAAGCCATCAGCATCTACACACTTCTTTTGTAAGTGATTTCCTATTTTTTTTTTCTATTTATTTATTTTTTTTTATTAGTATTCCAGCTTAATATCCAGAGTCAACTATAAGTAAGCCATTCATGGGTTGACTCTCCCGAAAAGTGTAAACACTGTGGTGCTATCACAACATTGCTTTGTTTGTAAGAGCATACTGACCAGCCCGACACAGCAACATTGGCTTAAACAATGGTGTGAGTTTGGGACGGGACTATTTGTTTGTCAGAACACCACCTTTACAATAGACAAAAACTTTCATTTGTGAGTGATGTGCAGGTGAGAAGACATAGATTCTCAATCAAAACTCTTCAAGGTTGTGCCCTTGAAGCCTGTTAAAGGTTTTATTTTAATAATTTTCCATGAAATCCATCTGATTTTAGTCGATTATTACTAGATCTGGGTTATTACTAGATCTTTTCAGTGCAGCTGGTGTTTCAAAGCAATAGATGAGACTATATCCCCCAGGAATTCATGAGAGAATGTTGAGAAATTTATTATCGGCAGTGTAATTAGCTTAGAGTGTCGTTATTAGCCTATTGCAATCCCTGAAAGTATGACCCAATGTCTGATTAATGGCGCATTACCAGCATATTCAATGTGTGATCCTAACATGTGATCTGACCAAAACAAACAGAGAACTTACATTAACATTTATGCATAATGCAGACACTTTAATCTAAAGGGACATATAGTGAATTCAAGGTATACCCTATCAGCATCAGACGGACGGACAGACAGTGTACACATGTGTAAAGTTCACTGTGAGGAGCGTAAATGGAAAATGGAAAATGTGAGCTCAAACTTACAGACTGAAGAGTGGTAGAATTCTGCAGGGCAAGAGGGTGGGGTTGCCTGAGGATTGCTCACATGGCTTTACAGTTGCTGTGTGGAAACTTCAAAGAACTCTGTGGCTGAAGATGGGAAGAAAAAAAATGCAATATTTTTTATTTCCCACTTGCTACAAAGCGACTTGGCTGTGGGCCAAATAGTTGTAGCAAAAGAGTGAAATTCTCAGTTTTTTTTTTTAAGGTGAATCCTGTTTCTGCTCCCTTTCCGTGATGCCATGTCTCTGAGACCTGGACCGATATGAGAACAAAGAAACTCCTTGAATAACAGCAGTGGCCACAAAAGTCATTCAAAAAGGAAGATAACTGTCAAATATGAAAATTTCAAAAGAGGGCAAACCTGTCACCTTCTGCAAGATCCTTTCCCCGCTGTTTTATGTCAATATGAAGAGGTCCTTAAAATTCCTGGCAGATTCTTCACTGAATCTGAACTGTAAAAAGTAGAAGAGGTTTACTGCTGCCTTCCAAGTGGTTCAGTCTGAAGTACATTCAGTGAAATGACTAATTCCCTCTATTATTTAATAGTTTGTGAGGATTTATTCTACTGTTTATGTCAGCACCTGCAGTACAGCATAGACAGAACTAAATACAGAACAGAGCACTAAAGAATGCCCAAAGAAGTAAAAGAAGTAAAGGCCCAAAAGAGTAAGATGCTTTCTAAGTGCAAGGGAAGCAGACATGTAATGCACATTCAAACTGGCACAAGCCTCCTGAGATTGTTAAATCAATTGGATTTTAAAAGCAACAGACTTCAGCCGAGTTCAGCGAGCTCAGCCACAGTAGCAAAAATGGTTGCATGACACCACTGGAACTAATGCTCCATATCAAAAACTTTCTGTCTGCACTCTACCTTCAAATAAGTATGAAGTGATCACACTAAAGCTATAGATTAGTATGATGGAATTTAGATATGGGAAGCATATGCAAATAAGAACTCACCTGGGCGTAGCAAAATGCTGCATTCAAATATCAGGAACCTGACTGATGAGTGAGCATTAACATTGCTATAAAAACACAGGCACAGTTTAAATTCACACTTGCTATCTCTACAATGTGGCTTTAAGCTAATGTATGCAAAACTCCATCTTTCACAGGAGATCTCGCAACCTTAACTACTGTCTGCCTCCTTTGAAGCTGCTCTATTCGTATGATCAAAGAACACATATCACCATCAGTGCGACTCGTAGATGAGGGAACAGGCACCTGCTTTATGGCTATCAGTGGAAATTAGTGCCATCTTAACCCACATAGCATGTCCCTGAATCTTCTGTTATTTGCATGTTCTTGTCTCAATATAAGCCTTTCCCTGCCAAATAGTTTGACTACCAGGAAATGTACTAGATCTGAGACAACTACAAGGAACATCATTGTCCCGGGCTCACTAAACACATCTGTACACTGATGAGTGTATAAGGGGCTAGGGCACACCAAGTGATGGCCCTGACCATCAACAAACAGAATTGCATATAATGATTGTTCTCAAACAGGTTTCCTGAACATTCAACATCCAAATGGAGAGTCCCGCCAACTTGGCTGAGCCAATGCTGCTTTCGTAACCTCCGTTCCCTGATGGAGGGAACGAGACATTGTGTCGATGTAGTGACACTAGAGGGTCACTCTTGGGAGCCCGAAACATCTCTGCTCTTTTGAAAAAAGGCCAATGAGAATTGGCAAGTGGAATTTGCATGCCACTCCCCCGGACATACGGGTATAAAAGGAGCTGGTATGCAACCACTCATTCAGGTTTTGTGCTGAGGAGCCGAGACAAAGTCCCGGCAATTTCAGCGGGTAGTACAGCGTTATGGCAAGAGGGACACAACGTCTCGTTCCCTCCATCAGGGAATGGAGGTTACGAAAGTAACCATGATGTTCCCTATCTGTCACTCACTCGACATTGTGTTGATGTAGTGATGCTAGGGGTCCCTGTACAAAATGGCACAATTTGCTAAACTGTGTTACGTGGACTAGCGGTGTGAGACGGGCAGATCTTTGTGTGCCTCGTAGCCAGCGCATCAGGCTGTCACGTAACCTCCCCCAATGCTGCTATGAGTGTTGAACGGTCCTTCAGGAACAAGTCGACTGCCCAACAAATAGGGCCCAGCTGAGGCCTATTTTCCCTCTTTTTTCTCCCCAAAAAGAGTGGAATTTTGTTAACGGACTGGGATCCGTGAATGTCCACATCGGGGGGGGTGTCACTCCCAAGGGCAAGACACCGCGGAGACCACACCCTGCCCAGAGAACGGGGGGGGGGGTATTTTGAGTGGAAATATGTCACATGGTCTTTACCGAGCCTTGCCGGAAGTATGTCATGTGGAGAGGTTCCATGGTAGGTCCTACCCAAAGGGGGAGGTGTTTCTACAAAGTATGGCGACCGGAGGCAGAGGGGCCCCTGCCCAAGGAAGATGCAGTTTACCGACAGGGAAAGGATTTTGCAGAAAATATCACATGGGGTTGCGTTCGGGGGAACCAGCACATGCGGAGCACCTACCTCAGTACAGGGCCTCATTAGTGCACTTACTGAGCCGGCAGCGAGTTTTTCCACAAACTCAACTGCCACAGGGCTAAGGAGGAAAGTCATCAAGGGATCACAGTCTGTGAACACTACTGGGAGTCAAGAGCACACATCTTCCCCTCGTGCCTGCCACTACTCGGTACGAGACCAGCTCAACCCGGTGATTGTAGAACCTCACAAAAATGTTGGGTGTTGCCCAGCCCACTGCTCTGCAGATGTCTGCCAAAGAGGCGCCACAGGCCAGGGCCCAGGAGCCTGCCACACTCCTGGTAGAGTGGGCTCGTATCCCTGTAGGGGGTGGCACGTCCTGAGCTTGATATGCCATAGTGATGGCATCAGTGACCCAGTGGGTGATCCTCTGTTTGGAGACAATGCTTCCTTTCCGCTGTCCCCCAAAGCAGACAAAGAGCTGCTCGGAGTGTCTAAAGCTCTGCGTGCGATCCAAATAGATGCGTAAAGCTTGCACTGGACACAGCAACACGAAGACTGGGTCTGCCTCCTCCTGGGGCAGCGCTTGCAGGTTCACCACCTGGTCCCTAAAAGGGGTCGTGCGAACCTTGGGCACATAGCCCGGTCGGGGTCTCAGGATCACGTGAGAGTAGCCCGGACTGAACTCCAGGCACGATTCGCTGACAGAGAACGCTTGTATGTCCCCTACCCTCTTGATGGAAGTGAGCACAGTCAGGAGGGCAGTCTTCAAAGAGAGTGCCTTAAGCTCAGCTGACTCCAAGGGCTTAAAGGGAGCTCCCCATAGACCCTGAAGGACTACAGAGAGGTCCCACGGGGGAACGAGGCGTGGTCTAGAGGGGTTCAACCTCCTAGCACCTCTCAGGAACCTGATGATAAAGTCGTGCTTCCCCAAGTACTTACCATCTACCGCATCATGATGAGCCAAAATACCGATCAGCCTGCGCATCTCTGGGGGTCTTCGCGTCGGGAAGAACACCACTTAGTGAACAGATGCCACTTCAAGGCATACAGGCACCTCGTAGAGGGAGCCCTAGCCTGAGTGATCGTGTCTACCACCGCGGGCGGTAGGCCACTTAAGTCCTCGTGTCCCATCCAAGGGCCAGATGTGGAGATTCCAGAGGTCTGGTCGTGGGTGCCAGATGGTGCCCCGTCCCTGAGGAAGGACCTTCTTTCTCAGGGAATTCGGAATTCTGGAATTCGCCGGGGGGGGGGGGCTGTTGCGAGGATAGTGAGATCCGAGAACCATGTCTGGGTGGGCCAATAGGTTGCTGACCTTGCACAAGGTCTGTGCAAGTAGGCTCACTGTGGGAAACGCATACTTGCGTAGTCCAGGGGGCCAGCTGTGTGCCAACACATCTGTTGTTGGAGGCATCTGTTGTGACCATGACGCACCTGGAGACCTGCTCTAGGGGAACCCCTGCCCATAGAAATGCCAGGTCGGTCCAAGGGCTGAAGAGGTGGCGACAGACCGGCATGGTCACGCGATGTGTCCCGTGGCACCATGCCCATCTCGGGACTCGAGTCCGAAGCCAGTGCTGAAGCGGTCTCATATGCATACCCGAGCGGTGTGGCCGCTGCTGAGGATGCCATATGCCCCAGGAGCCTCTGAAAGTGTTTCAGTGGAACCACTGTTCTCCGTCTGAATGCCTTCAGACAGTTCAGCACCAATTGTGCACGTTCGTTCATGAGGCGCGCTGTCATCGAGACTGAGTCCAACTCCAGACCGAGAAAAGAGATGCTCTGAACCGAGGAGAGCTTGCTCCTTTCCCAGTTGACCCAAAGCCCCAGTCGGCTGAGGTGCCGGAGCACGAGGTCCCTGTGTGTGCATAGCAACTCTCGAGAGTGAGCTAAGATCAGCCAGTCGTCGAGAATGCGGATGCCCACTTCCCTTAGCGGGGCAAGGGCTGCCTCCGTGACCTTCGTGAAGACGCGAGGGGACAAGAACAGGCCGAAGGGGAGGACCTTGTACTGGTACGCCTGGCCCTCGAAGGAAAACCGCAGGAAGGGTCTGTGTCAAGGTAGGACCAAGACGTGGAAGTACGTGTCCTTCAGGTCTACCGCCGTGAACCAATCTAGATGTCAGATGCTTGCTAGAATGCTTTTTGCATCAGCATCTTGAACGGGAGTCTGTGCAAAGCCCGTTTCAGTACTTGCAGGTCCAAGATTGGTCGCAACCCACCGCCTTTCTTCGGTACGATGAAGTAAGGGCTGTAGAACCCTTTCCTCATCTCGGCTGTAGGGACAGGCTCTATCACGCCCTTGCTCAGGAGGGTCATGATCTCCGCACGCAAGGTAGCAATGTTCTCACCCTTCACTGAGGTGAAACGGACGCCGCTGAACCTGGGCGGGCGCCTGGTGAACTGAATCGTGTAGCCGAGTCGGATGGTATGGGTCAGCCATCGCGACGGGTTTGAAACGCGAGCCACACGTCCAAACTCCAGGCGAGGGGGACCAAGGGGATAATTGTGTCGGACGTACCGGCGGGTGGGGCCTCGTGGTGGGGCAGAGCTCGAGGTGCCACGTCGAGGGGACTCGAGCCCCGTGGCTGTGCTGAGTCGAGGGACATCGAAGCACTTACCTGGCTCCTGCCGCCCACCATGAGATTGGCTGAAGAGGGGGGAGGAGGAGTCTCGTCCCCGTGATCCATCGGCACTAATCCCATGTGGGGGTATTCATGCCACAGCTGGGCACCCAGAGGCGGGGAGTCTGCAGGTGGAGCACCAACTCTGCCAAAAAGGAACGGTGGACGGCGGTCGTGATGACAGCCGTGCACACCGGACATGTGACTCAGGAAACAAGGAAACTGCTCTTTTGCTGAATCTATGGGTACTGCAGCTCTGGGGCATGCAGCAAAAAAAGAAACAAAAGATTCTCCTCCCGGCCCTCCACCGGGGGATGGAGTGGTCTGTGCACCAGCTCCAGAGGAATGGGTCTCCTTGCCCCAGGGTCGCCCATCTCAGGGGCGCTTCGAATCCTTCCTCGGGTTCTTGGCGGCCGGCCGTGAGACAGGTGCCATCTGCTTCCTGCAATGGGCTGCACGCTGGGGCCTGGCCACGGGGTTGGGCAGAGGCGGAGATGTTGCTGCAGGGAGACGCCCTTAGCGATGAGCAGACAGGGTGCGGGATCTTGAGCCGCGCCGGGGCAGGATGTGCTTTATAGCCTCCGTCTGCTTCTTCACCGTCGAGAACTGCTTGGCAAAGTCCTCGACGGTGTTGCCAAACAGGCCAACCTGGGAGATGGGGGCGTCAAGGAACCGTGCCTTGTCAGTCTCTCGTATCTCTACCATGTTGAGCCAGAGGTGGCGCTCCTGGACCACGAGAGTGGACATCGCCTGCCTGAGAGACCGTGCTGTGACCTTCGTCACCCGGAGAGCGAGGTCGGTCGCCGAGCGCAGTTCCTGCATCAATCCTGGGTCAGAAGTACCCTCGTGTAGTTCTTTTAGCACCTTGTCTTGGTGTACTTGCAGGAGAGCCATGGCGTGCAGGGCAGAGGCAGCTTGTTCAGCGGCACCGTAGGCCTCAGCCGTCAGAGATGATGTAAATTTACAGGCCTTGGACGGGAGCTTTGGCCTTTTCCACCTGGGGGAAATCACCGAATACCCCCTGGCTGCTCCGCCATCGAGGGTAGCAAGAGCGGGGGAGCTAAAAAATCGGGACCGGGCAGTAAAAGGTGCCTCCCACGATCTTCTCAGCTCCTCATGCACTACTGTTCGGCGCCCCGAGCCCAGGAACCAATCGTCGAGCCGCGAGGGTTCAGGGGAGAGCGGAGGGTTCCACTCTAGCCCGACGCTCACGGCTGCCCGGGAAAGCATGTCCGTCATTTCTGCATCGGCTGCGACCGTTCCCGAAGGAGGAAGCCCAGTCGAAGCCTCTGCGTCAGACTGGACAAGCCCGCTCTGCGATGCTGTGCTCGATAACTCATCATCTTCCAGGGCGCCGAACGAGATGTCAAACCCGCCCTGAGAGGAGCCGGCGATCTTGCCCGAGAGCCCAATCGGGGCAAGCGAGCATGCTGGGGAATGGGAGGTCCGTGGGGGGATACCCAGCGGAGGTGGTCCCATTGACATCCCCAAATTGCCCCCAGTGCTAACCGGCACGGCCTCATACCCATAGGTAGAAGGACCGAGGCGGGGAGCCGTTGGGGTGGCTTGCTTTCTTAGGAATGCAAGCCGCGACCGCAACGTTGCCATGGTCATGTTCTCGCAATGAGGACATGATCCATCCACGTACGATGTCTCCGCGTGAGCAGCGCCCAGACACGTAAGACAGCAATTGTGGCCATCAGAAGGGGAGAGATAGTGACTGCAAGCAGGAACACGCACAAACGGAATGGCATCTTTAAAAAGACGTTCTGTGTGTGCTGCTCTTTTATGAATGGAATATATACTCTTTTCAGAATATACTCTTTTTTTTTTTGCTCTGCCGAAGCGCCCAGGGTGGTTCTCTGCACTGCACAGGCACAGAGGGGAAGAAGCCGCTGAAATGTGCCGTCAAATCCAGCAGTCTTTAGCGAGGTGAGTTCTTTTAAGAGGAATTGTATTCAGTGCACTGAATGCAACCGCTCGGCTCCGAAGAGAAAATCTGAATGAGTGGTTGCATACCTTTTATACCCGTATGTCCGGGGGAGTGGCATGCAAATTCCACTCAGCAATTCTCATTGGCCTTTTTTCAAAAGATCAGAGGTGTTTCGGGCTTCCAAGAGTGGCCCCTAGTGTCACTACATCGACACAATGTCGAGTGAGTGACAGATAGGGAACAAAGAGACACAGTGTTTACACTTTTTAGGGGAATCATGGGTGGCGCTAGGGGTGGGCTTCCGGTGTGGAAATGATTTTAATAAAGCCGTGAATGTTTTATCATCTTGTAGGGATTACAGAAGTGCCATTTCTTCTGTACCAAGTCACTACTAAATTACTGTATAAAAGTAAATATACCGGGTTACCTACAGTATCAGTAATCCCAAATACAGACTAAATTTTGTACCTAAATGTTCTCGTGAGTTCACGCGAATGTCTTGGTTGATCCATCAAGATGCAAAACGTACTAAATATTTTTCTTTGAGTTTAGTTCCAGTAATATTTAAAGATTTATGTAATGGCATCTCACAGATGTAACATTTAAACTTTAATGATAAAGAGTAATATATTCCAATATTTCATCAAAAGATGGACTAAGCCCCAAATATCCATTAACTTTATAACTGCCCCTGGGAGGAATCATTGTCTCTATATTAAGCTGGGATAAGAGGAAGTATTTTAACATTGCAACAATTATTAAAAGATCCAGCCATTTCATTAGACAGTATTAAAAATGGAACAAGTTTGTGATTTACAATGACAGTGCATTGTCTCAATCAGTTCATATTGTATAAAAATATCATGTGTGCACTCTACCATGGCCAACTTTAAAATTCCAGGCATACCGAAACAAAGGTCACCGCTTCAAAATTACACAATCTCGTGCTATTGGAGGGCTTACATAACAATTATCAGGAAAACAGAGATATGTTTCAACATGGTCTCTCTGATATATAATATCATCTAATTGCACTAAAGCTGTCCCTAAGAATTTATCCAATCATTTATCAGTATCTAATTTGACCAATTACTCAAACGCATGTAATCAAATTGAGCGGAACAAAGCCCTATATCCTGACTTCTGGGAGCTGGTAAACAGTATTTCTGTGAAGTGTATCTCAGACCTGTGTGTGATGTGTCACTCTCACTGTCTCAAACTACAGGTCGCTGCAGCTCAAGTGTTTACAGGGAGGGTGTGTGTCCGTGTCAGTCGTCCGGGGACTGGGTTGTCCACACCGCTGCCCTTTTCCTGTTTGACAGGACTTTGACATTCCGGAGTGGCGTTACACATAGGCTTCCCTTTCATGCTGCTGTGTGAGAATGTTACTGTACTTGGAACTTTCCTGGGAATCTCACTAGTCACAGGGTGTCCTCAGGAGAGGGACATGTGCTGGTTCTGTCGAGCAAGCAGGCATATGCGCAATATGTTCACAAACAGCTATACAAACATTTTGCTTGATTTCATTGAGTAAACACTCTTTAAATCCCCAGCTAACACCAAAATTATGGAACAACACAAATGGAGGTATGGGAATTATATAGTGACCACACAATGCTAAAAAATTAAAACTATTTTATATTTAAGCTACTTCAAAGTTGCCATCCCTATGCACACTGTAAAAATATTTTGTCAGATAACCTAATCAAATAAATGTGCTTCATATGGCAAATTTTAATGTGACTAGTTAAGTCAAAAATATGATTTAACATGACTTAATGAACACTGGAAAAAAAGTAAAAATTAAGGTAACAGTGAGGTGCATTCAAATATTATAACGGATAATATTTGTAATGATATTTGTATTTTATAAAAACTCTTACATTAATTTATTTTATTTGAATTTTTTCTCCCAATTTGGAATGCCCAATTCCCAATGTGCTTTTAAGTCCTTGTGGTCGCGTAGTGATTCGCCTCAGTCCGGGTGGTGGAGGACAAATCCCAGTTGCCTGTGTCGATCTCAGACAATCCATGTCTGAGATCGTCAACCTGCGCATCTTATCACGTGGCTTGTTGAGCACGTTGCCACGGAGACATAGCGTGTGTGGAGGCTTCACACCATCCACCATGGCAACCATGCTCAACTCACCACGTGCCCCACCGAGAACAAACCACATTATAACGATCACGAGGAGGTTACCCCATGTGACTCTACCCTCCCTAACAACCGGGCCAATTTAGTTGCTTTAGGAGACCTGGATGGAGTCACTCAGCACGCCCTGGGATTCGAACTAGCGAACTCCAGGGGTGGTAGCCAGCGTCTTTACCACTGAGCTACTCAGGACCCGATTAATTCTTCTTTTAAAATTTGTGTATTATTTGCGCTGTACAGTTGTTTAAATCTTTGGTTTTTTTGGTCATTTTAGGGTTTTAAGGTTTACAGCTGAAAATCTTCATGGCAAAGAAGTTGTAGAATTAAATAAAACTTAGGTTAGAAAGTGATTGTATGAAAAAAAATATCATGTTAACACACATACTGTTTATGTCTTGTGGCTATACTTCTAAAACAGCTAGTATTTTTTAGGTTACGGATTGGCCCCTTTCACTTCCATTGTAAGTGGTCACTGTAACCCTGATTTTTGCTTTAAAAAAAAAAATCAGGGACAAGTCGAAATAATTTTTGTGGTAATCAGCATTATGCCACAAATGCTGTCGATTGAGCTTAATTTGTATTGAACCTGGAAAATTCCTTTAAGGTAACAATTACAAGTGACCACTTTTTACAGTGTATGCTAGAGACTTGGTTCCTTTTCCTTCAGTATCCTGTCCAAATCATCCAATGTTCTCTTTAATTAAAATTTTAGTTTTATAAAGCGATTTTTATGTTAAGCACAAATTATACTTGTTTAAAAAATTTCAACCATTACAGCTTAAGCATCACATCAAAAGTTTAAGATCATTAAAATCATAAATTCAGCTAAATGTGTCTAAAATCTTGACTGGTGGCATATAACAAGGAATTTACAAAAGACAATTCGAGAACTGTTGCGAGAAACATGGCCCTTTGTTTGTCTGCCTGAGAAGACGTAAGCTCAACAGTTTTATTTCTTTCTTTTCATATTTCTTTGGTCTTCAAGCCATCCTGAAGGAGTACAAAATGCTTCCACCAAATGAGAGATGCAGCAGGTTTGGCAAACCCCTCAGTGTGCGTGTAATGTCTTTGGGGGAGAGCTCTTTGAAGCCTGGAGCTCCGTGGCAATCCCTGACGGCCTTGTCTTTGTTTCTGCACCTCCCCAGCGCTGGTGCGAAGCACAGGGCAAGAGGGAGTCCCACTTGGCACGGGAGGATGAAACGCAGCAGCCTGTCGACTCCCTGGTGCTCGAGCCTGCCCCACTAACTGAGTTTTTAATAAATAATGAGGCACGGTATAAATAAACTACGAAGCTCTGCTACTGCCGAAGGGCTGCGAGATACCAAGGTAACAGTACAGAGGGAGGGATAAATACAGAAAGTAAACAGTGATTCGTTATCACTTACTGGTGTTTCTACAGTATGTTTGTCGAAGAACCACTTTAACCATCACCTCAGATTGGGGTAGATGTGTTTAAGATATTTTCTAGCAGGTAAAACTGTAAAAATGGAGGACCCAGCATTTTCTAATTATCATGTCAGAATCACAACAGCAGAAGTTCCTCTAAACAGGGGGTCCTCTCTTTTGTATAAATGCTGTTATAAATAAGCTGGAATAAAGGTTTAATGTGCCTTTGTGCATATGTTTTCTTTAAAGTGGTTATCATAGCACAAACAACTTATTAAAAGGAGTCAGAAAACACCAGTGTGCTCAGAGGTAGCTACAGACTAGGGGTTAAACTGACAAATCAATTAGTTCTGCCACTAGTTGACATGCTGGGTCTGTGTCGACTAGTCGTGGATCACATGACTTTAGTTATGCTTGTTCTACACATGGTGGCAGCAGGATGAAAAGTGCTGTCCACAAACATTTGAAGTGTTGGGTGTGTGGTGCTCGAATGGGATGAAAGGGCAACACCTCTAAGGGTGCCGTTCTTTTATAAAGGAAGCTGACTATGCCACCCTGGTAAATGTACCAGGGAAATGCCCAAAGGACACACAGATTTGAATTTCTTGACGTGGATATAGAGTAATACAACACCTTTATTGAAACACAATAAATATATTAAGACTAATTAAAATGCAAGACATTTATGGCAAGAGCATTTGGCATACCCACAGATGGCTGCTGCCAAATTGAAGACACCAGTGAAAGAAACACTAATAACTTTTATAGACAGTCACAGGGCTCAGGGTTACCAGAAGCAGGACAAGCTAACCCAAGACTTGGATGATCCCCGGAAATTAATGAAGCACCCACACGTGCACAATGTCTCACACACACATGCACTTTATTTCAGAGATCAACTACAAAGGTTTGCACGCCACACTTCGTGTACAGGGGAACCACCACCACATGGGGCAGCTAGCCCGCCTGCTCTGGGCCCACAGCACCTGGAAACATAAGAACAATCACAAAATATAGCTGCAAGCAGCAATTAAGGGGCCAAGCACATCAGCCATTATTAGGCACAACAATGGCAAAAAATAAGTAATTAAAGCAATCTGGTCATGATTTTAGGCAAAATGGTTGAAAAACCATGAATATTATCAATTGCAATGAGACATAAAAGTATATTACTTTTGACCAACAGGTGGCGCTGTCACCAAATTTATATGGTGTGGTCTTGATGACACATATACATTTTCATGTCAATACACTAAAGGTTGATGAGATAGAGCCTGAAAACCATTCTGGCACCATGCCATCATATTAATTGTTGTGTTAAATGAAAATGGTTTGGTCTATCAACACGAAATCCACAACTTTTTGTCGGCATGGTCTGAAGGTGGTCTGATTCGATTTTGGTTCAAATCTGACAAACACTCTAGGAGGAGTCCGAAAAAGTATGTTTTTAAAGGATTTCAAAATGGCGGACAGGAAGTTCGATCATGGCATAATTGGTATCCATGTTCTCGGCATGACCCACAGAATCTAACAAGACCGGTCTCGTGACAATAGAATAAAGTAATCAAAAGTTATTAGCATTTTATTCCAAAATTTGGTATAACTTTTGACCAGAAGGTGGTGCTGTCCCAATTACCTTCAGGGCATTGTGCCAATGACATATAACAAGTTTCGTAATGATATGTCAGTGCATTTGAAAAATAAAGCATTGTACAAAAAAAAAAAATTAAAAATGGGCGACACCCAAATTGGCAGACATAGGAAAATTTGGTATCATTCGACTCAACATCCTGCACAGAATCTAACAAGACCAGATATGTGCATTTTTCATATCTCGTGACCCTAGGTGGCGCTGTGCCGAAACTGTGCAGGCACCCTCAGGTCATGGTTTTCATAACACACACCAAGATTGGTGGGAATACGATACAGCATTGCGGAGATATATCGAATTTGCGGAGATATGTTGAATTTGTTCGTGCGTTATTCGAGAACCGTTTGACTAATCAACTTGAATTCCATAACTGTCTGTCAGCCAGGTCTGAAGATGATCTTAATCAATTTTCGTGCAAATCAGACGAACGGTCTAGGAGGAGTTAGAAAAAGTAGGTTTTAAAAAAATTCAAAATGGCGGAAACATTTTCAAGACGAAAAATGATGATTTAAGGTGCAATCAATTTGTAGGAAAGGAATCAGAGGAAAAAAGAATTTTGATTGTAGCACTTATGGTTCAAAAGTTATTAGCATAAACATGTGTGAAATTTTGGGCAGTTGGTGGCGCTAGAGGGTTTGAGTTTGAGACTCCAAATTTGCTCCAGTTGTTGTTCAGACTGTCCTCTATCTAATTTCACAACTTTCCCGCATACGGTTCTATGGGCTGCCATAGACTCAAATGGCGGAAGAAGAAGAACACTAACGATAACAATAGGTGCCTATGCACTTTCAATGCTTGGCCCCTAATTACCCAAAGAAAACCAACAATACTAATAAACAAAACTCTTAATTCTTAAATAAGTGTAATAACCAACCCCACGGTCAGAAATAAGAAATAAATAAAACTTAAAGCAAAAATAATTCAAATCATAACATCATACAAAGAAACCACTAAAACCACTCAAACCTGGGGGGAGGTCACAAAATGGCAAGAACTATAACAACAATAAACACAAAAGGTGGGTCTCATAATAACCCTAAAACAATTGAACTGTAAAAAAACAAACAAAAAAAAACAATACAAGCGAAAATATTGCAACACAAAAAGTCAAATAAATCAATATAAAATAAAACAGAAAAGCCAAAACAAGCCAAAGCAAAACAAAGCAAGACAAAACACAAAAAAAGCAAAACAAAAACAAAGCAAAACATTCAAAACAAAACAATCAGAAAAAAACAGCAGCGTTCAAGGTTCAAGCCATGCAGCACTGGCGTAGAAAACTCAGCATAGAAAACGCACTCAGACATGCTGATTAGCTCACCAGTAATATCAGAGATACAAGCTAAAATATATGCACCAATCCGGTCGCCATTGTCGTACAGATAGATTTCACATACTAAACATGCGGAGACCATGCCATTCATCCGGCAGCCAGCACTCACGACTCAAAGAAAACGGGCTGGAAAACAGAAATCCCGTAACTAACAGCGCACACACTAATATGAAATAAAACAAATGCCTACAAGAAAATAAAGAGTCATACCCGAGAGGGAAGCAGCAATCAGCCAACGACGCTCAAATGTAATATGTGCGAACTATGATACGCGTTGGAGCAAGAGGACGCAACATAGGCCAGTGCAATCAGTCAACAACACATCATATGAAGCACACACACACACACACTACTGCAACAACAACAAAAAAAGTTATTGTTAAATGCCGATACACAAGAGCGATTTACCGCAAGACGCCCAGCTACACATACCTTCAACACAGGAGAGTGTGGCACGGGAAAGGGGCAGTCGGCCAACAATGACGTAACACCTGGTGGCCCGCAGCCGCCTTAATATACCCCTCCGGAATAGGACGCCAATGAGCTACGCACACCTAAGGGGTGGGGTAATGAAACCCATGGGGAGAGAGGCAGCAAAATAGTTGCACTCTACTACAGGTGTATTCTGATAACAAAGTAATTAGTTACTGTAATAAAATCAATGTTGGGAGGGTTATTTTTTAAATGTATTCCACTACAGATTACAGAATACATGCTGTAAAATGTAATTTGTAATGTATTCCATTAGATTACTCAAGGTCAGTAACGTATTCTAAATACTTTGGATTACTTCTTCAGCACTGGTAGATTTTTTCACTTGTTTTGACTATAAAAACTCTGCCAGTACAGTAAGACAAAATACACATGTTAAAAATACATTCTCTGAAAAACCTAAATATCTTATGCAGTGTTGTTTCTGAAACAAGATAAATTAATGATTAAATTAAGGATTTTTTTTAAACATTTTTACAGGAATATAATACAAAAATTATCAAGAATATTATTTTTGCCCTAATATCAAAGGTCTTACTAGAAAAAAGAAATTATGTATAACATTAATTTTCTTGATAAAAAAATATGATCGTGCCTGGTAACATGTGCATGTAAAATGGCTAGAAATAGCATTTTAGCTTAGCGTAAAGCTGACAGTTTACACAAGGTTTATTTCTATTTCTTCTGCTCCAAACTTACTTCAAACTTACTTCTCTGTCTGCTCGTATGAATGTAACGCATCATAAGAAAGTGTTTCACTGATGTTCAAATGCACTTTGGATCGCATCATTTATACGTATAAATGTTTTCCATCTGAAATGACTAAATTTTAAATAAAAAAAATGACAATAAAATGCAAAGTAATCTCTTCAGTAATCAAAATACTTTTTGAATGTAACTGTATTCTAATTACCAATGATTTAAACTGTAACTGTAGTGGAATACAGTTACTTATATTTTGTATTTTAAATACGTAATCCCGCATGTATTCCGTTACTCCCCAACCCTGAATATAATTTATTTTTAGTCAAACAGTAGTAAATTCTTGGAATCAGATTACAGTTACTGACTTTCAATTAATTTAATTACTTTATATTACTTGGTTTACTCATATTAGTAACAATTTACAATAAGGTTCCATTCATTAACATTAGTTAATGCATTAGGTATCATGAACAAACAATGAACAAAATATTTTTTACAGCATTTAATAATCTTTGTTAGAGTTAGTTAATAAAAATACTGTTGTTCATTGTTAGTTCATAATGCATAAACTAGTGTTAACAAATACATCTTTTGATTTAAAAAATGTATTAGTATATGTTGCGATTAATAAATGCTGTAAAAGTATTATTCATTATAAGTTCAACTAACAACTAGTTGTTAACTAATGTTAACAAATGGAACCTTATTGTAAAGTGGTACCCACATATTTAAAAAATATTTATGTAGAATGCATTCAAAACATTAATTATGTACATATGCATGACTGAGCAAAAAAAAAAAAAAAAAAAAGTGTCAGAAAGTAATTTAAAAGTAAATTGATTACTTTTTCAATGAAGAAATTTGATAACAATTTTTAGAAAATAAATTAGTAATTTGTAGTGGACAAATTTTTGAGTAACTATCCCAACACTGGTCATTTGTTTTATGTGATAATCTGAAACAGTCAAATATATTTCCAATTAGGCTAAACCTGAAGTGCTTTAAAGTGTGTGATTTGAGAGAATGTCCTTGCATTTTCATAAATGGAGCAAAAAACAAGACCTCCAATGCTGCACGTCATACTTTGAGTCATTTAAAGAGCTCATATTATGCTAATTTACAGGTTCATGATTTTATTTTGGGGGTCTACTAGAATAGGTTTACATGCTTTAATGTTCAAAAAACACATTATTTTTCTCATACTGTACATTTCTGCTAAACCTACTTTCATCCTCTGGCTCAAACACTCTGATTTAACTCCTGTCTCTTTAAAGCCCCCCTTTCTGAAAAGCCCAGTCTGCTCTGATTGGTCAGCTGGCCTAGTCTGTTGTGATTGGTCAACTGAGTTTCAGCTCCCGAGTCTTCCTGAGCAGCTGTAAACACTATTGTAACTATGGTAACAGTGGCATCAGTTTTTGCTGTACCAGTTCGAGCCCAAGTCCGATTATGAAAGTTTGGAAGAACAAGATGATCGACCTGAACCACCTTCGTAAACACGACTTAAGCAGGACATTTCACAGTGGTAAGTTTTACTTTAGTAGCTTTCTTACAAGTACACTGTTGATTATTGTAATCTTAAAAAGCTTCAAGTAAAGGACACGTAGTCATCTTTTGCTGGAATGGGTGTCGCCAAAATTGTTTCGCCTGAGCTATGAACGGAGAACAGAGGCTTACTCCCAGTTAGTGAGCAAGTTAGCCATGGACTACTGTGGATAGCGGCCGTAACATTACAGCTTGTAATTATATAATTATATAAGACTCTTGAGATCGACCATTTTGTTACACAGTTTTAGGTAAAAGCCGGCCCACAGCTGAATAGTAAACCCTTACCAAAACAATACCATTACATAGCAAGTTAGCAGAGCACTACCGTGGACTGCAGATGTAAAATTACTGTTTGTAAAAATAAATCCATCTCCACACTTGATCACTATTCATGATAGTAAGAATGACAAACAATCTGCATAATTCTACACAACTGTAAGTAAAAGTGGGCCCGCAGCTGATTAGCAAAACGATTTCAACCCAATAACATTAGCTAGCAGGTTAGCAGAGGCCTACAGCTGTGCACTGGGTGTACACCGTAGCAGATAAATCCACAAATAATCAAACATTCTTACAGGTTGTGATTCTGAAGTGCCAGATTGTCCCAACAAAGTGGGAACTGCACCATCTTTCAGGAGTAACCGTCTTGAAAATCTGGCATTGGTTGTGGTTGTACTGCTGAGGAATAGTGGTACAAATCCATTTTAACCACTGATACTTCAATTCATCTGCCTTTGGAAATCCAAACAAAGAGGTTTTGCTTTCGCAGTGAAGAAAACAGCATCTTCTCGACATGGCGACAACACTAACCCAACTCATCCTGGCCTCTGCTATAACTACGTTTGTTTGAGGGCGGGCCAAAGTAGCCCTTAGGTGGGCATTATGCAAATGTGTTACATAGTGAAATAGATACTTTACGGAAGAAATGGCTGGACTACAATCCAGCTGTTTCTTGTAGTTCTTGAGCAGTGTTGTCTGTGGGAGAGAATAACTCCCTTTTGCATTGACTTTGTGCTTTGTAACTTTGCAGACCTTTTACATGCACAAACAGCTATATTACACACTAAAGGAAAGATAAAATCCCAAAAGGCATAATAGGGCTTCTTTAAAAAAGGTAATAACTGACCTGCTGACTGCTTGACTACTTTTCAGGACATCAAGTCAAATGGTAAAAATGATTAATCATGTAAACCCCAATACAGACCTATAGACAATAGCAACCTGCTCTAGAAGATCTGATGTTCTAGAATAGTTATAAATAAATAAATAAATAAAAACAACAAAAGTGACCTTTAGAGATAGCCCAGCAAATGCATCATATTCTGAGCCGTGCACTCTATTCTCAGCATCCCCTTTATCACACACCTATGGGTAATACATCACCACCACACACTACTGACAGCAGACAGAGGGAGAAAATAGGTCTCCAAATAACCAAACATCACACTGAATTCACAGTCTCCAAGTCGGTCTCTTTACGCAACACATTCACCCAGCATTGAGGTCATATATCCCTTAATCTTTGACCCACTCTTATGAACTTGCAGCTAGGTTGCATAAGGGGATATTAACGTGTATTGTGTCTGGTTTTCACTGCTCCATTTGAGATGCTGCTGGTGAATGCCCTATGCACAGGTTCAAAGGTCAGCTATGGCTGGAAGTTTATCAAAAATTATGTTTTTTTTCTTTCTGTTATTTATTCCACAATTATTTATTAACAAGGGCAAAAATGTGGTGTAAAGCAAAGCCTAAGCTGTTTGTTTTAAATGGTTCAATTTAAAGACAGGATATTCAGTGATAAAAAAACTAAAGCCGGACTTGATTTTATCTCTATGGAATTGATTGGATCATGCAAAGTGGGTGAATGGATCCAGATGATTGGAGGGGAGGGGCTGAAAGGGGAAGGGAAAGGCAGTCGTTTCAGAGGCAGAGCAAGTCATTACATTTTGATAAAGAATTACAAAGACATTTTTTTATACATTATATAGGAACGTGGAATTGAAAAGTAAATGGGTTGATTTTGATTTCATGTTGACTTTAAGCTATTCGAAAGAATAGAATGTACATATCTTCATATACATATGTCATGAAGTCTACCGTAAAGAGCTGGAATTTTGTGGCTTTTTATCCATTTCTATTAGCTTTGAAGCCATTTATATGTTAAAGAATTCCCAAATATTAAAAAACTAATTTCTCTTTCTCTTTTTGACAATTTTTTAAGGGACGACTTATACTTCCTGCTTCAAAAGGAAATACGTCAACACAGGACTGAAATCTGTGCTGTTAAGCAATTTCAAAGGGTCTTGAAGTCCATAATGTTGGCTTTAATGGCAGGATACACAATTAAGTAACACAATTATGGCATAGTCTATGCAATGATAATGGCGTTTAGCAAGCTCTATTAGAACCAAATGAGGTATTAACTATTTAATTATTCATTAAACTTCTCAGGGGCACAGATAGACAGCACAAATGAATTTGCACACTGATCTCAAAGAGATACCAAACTGATAGGTAAGAACTGCACCAGCGCATTAGAACTGGATTCCATCTGAACAGGAGATGAAGAGACAGTCAGGAGCATATTAAAAACACAGAGAAAAAGGACAGATAATAGATGGCAAATGAGAAACAGTGTAAGGGATACTGGGACAAGTAAAGGATGAAAAATCATGAAAGGATGATGAAAAGAATGAATGAAAAGCTGGCTGGGTGGAAGCCTCTTTAAATGTCCTCCATTTCATCAAAGTGACTGTTGGAGGCACTTAACAGCTTTCATATTAAAATGATTAAGCACCTTTTGAAGCAGTAAGGGGTGGAACGGGCATCGCTCTGTTGGAGAGCAGGAGTGAGGGACCTCAGAAGCTGGATTAGAATCATATCTGAATGTCATAACAGACGTCATCAACACAACGGCAGATGAACACAAACCAATCATCCGTTGCATAGATTTCAATCAAACTATTATGATGGCTCTCACTTTAGAGATATAAGGGTTTTCACCACAAAATGTGCATGATATTTAGACACTTGACCTCTTTTAGACTATAGGCTGGGTGAAATTTGCCAAACAAACAGCTGAAGTCCCTGTGCATTTCTATGCCATATAGTATCACCAAACAGAATAGCAAAAATAATTTCAAACAAGTTTCCCGAACATTCCCCTTGTCTTCGACTGGTCATTCAAACAGATATTACCGCCCCCAAATTTACACTATAGGTTGAGCCAAAGTTGCATTGTCAAGCTGTTTGGAATGCACAAACAGTGCAGTGTTTTGATAGTTCCATAAAGCCAGTGTTAGCTCATATTTAACATACCATACCAGTGAAGAATGAGAAAAAGCTCACTGGAATGTGGTTAATATGCCTCCTGAAGAGGCTTGTATTGAGGTAAAATGTAGTGCACAAGTGGGTCTTGTAAATGCAACAGTGTAGGTGCCTTGTCCTGGTAGTTTCCTCCATGTGAAGTCACTATGATTGTTCCCTGATGTTTTTGAGACTAGATGGTGTGGGGATTGCCTGAGGGCAGAGAAACTGCACTGATGACATAGAGTAGAACTGCAGTTAAACAAAAGAAAACTTGCAGTCAATTTTAAGGTACACTGCCTCCTAACACGCTGCAGGAGTGAATCCTCTGGAATGAAATATGTGCAATTGGGACTTGAACTTGAATTTGAGGACTTGAATTTGAACATGTTTACTTGAAAATTAATTTGCAGTTTGATCTTGAATTACATCAAACTTTGAACTTGAATTTTAGGACTTTCAAATTCAAATTCAAATGTACTTGGCATGAATTCAGATTGTTAAATTCAGATTAAATTTTTGCATCTAACAGCCTGTTTACCAATCATAATAATTACGTCTGGAGTTTACATCAGGGTAAAACAAGTAACTTACGCTAGAGAGAGGTGGTGGCTCTCATTCAGCCATGATCCCACTTTGGCACTATTTCACAGCGGACCCTTCCTCTTCCAAATGTGAACTGTGAGCTACATTGTGATTGGTCAAGAAGGAGTTCGATTACATACAGGCTCGATTGCTCTTTCTGAGTACTCTGGATGTCTTCGTCAAATTTACCCGAATCTGAACATAAAACCTGAATCACTGAATTAAAAAATTTAATCTGAATTCGTGCCACATACATTTTAATTTCAAGTTTGATGTAATTCAAGTTCCAAACTGCAAATTCAATTTCAAGTAAACATGTTTAAATTCAGTTCCTAAAATTCAAGTTCAAAGTTTGATGTAATTCAAATTTAAAACTGCAAATTCAATTTCAAGTAAATATGTTCAAATTCAAGACCTAAAATTCAAGTTGAAGTCCCAATGGCACATTTTTCATTCCATAGATGTCAGAGTTCAGCCACTTATGTTGATTGTGTTTTGTTGTCTTTGTGGCTGAGCTCTGACACTCTTGCTTAGTGTCTTGTCCAGTCTATATGAGAGTTCATGGCTTGTCCTTTTGGGACTGTCATGCATTCTCTTGTCTTGTTGGTTATTGGCACGTGTGCTCTTATTTCATTCTTGCAGCATGCACTTGTGTCAATTGTTTTGTGTTTGTCTCTCGCGACCTCAGGCGAGCTTCACGTTGTACTCGCTTTGTGCTGCACGTCCAGGTCGCGATCCATTGTCATGTTGTGCTGGGGTTCGTCCACTCTTGGTGCCTGCTTATTTGTGGCCGAACCCTTACACAAATGTCCCGTCTTGTCTGTCGTTTGGCATGAGCGCATGTTGCCTTTGTCTCTGGCGATATGCACTCGTGTCATTCGGGTGTTGTGTCTGTGAGAGCATGTGGCTTTGTTTTGTTTCTGTATTGCCACGTGTCTCTCAGTCTTGCGGCATACCTTGTCTGCTCATTATTAGTTTATTGGTTTCACCTGTACCTCGTTAACCTGTTTGATTTCTCTCCCTTTATTAGCTCCTCTTGTTTCAGTCTGTTTTATTTCTCGTGTTTGGTCCTTGTTGGTTTTGTATTTCAGTTTATCGATCATTTTCTGTTGTGTTTGTTGTTTTCATTTATTTTTAGTTTTGCCCTCTCTTGGGAAGTTTTTGTTTATATTTTCTTTAATAAAGTATTTTTGAAGAGCTGACAGTCTGCAACTGGGTTCTTCCTGATACAAACTGTGACAATAGAATCCTTAATCCTCTGCCTCCAGACCACGTGGCTTTGTTTTGAAAGAGAGTCTAGTGTCTTTGGCCTTGACACTTAGCAGAGTCTCTGCCAGTAAGATAATGTTGTCTTGTCTGTCTTGTCTTGTACTGCCAGATGGCTAAAATATGTGTGATAGTATAAATAAAGTTGACTTATTTAAGCCATTTTAACTATTTCTGTTTATATATATATATATATATATATATATCCATTTTCTCCCCAATTTGGAATGCCCAATTCCCACTACTTACTAGGTCCTCGTGGTGGCACGGTTATTCACCTCAATCCGGGTGGCGGAGGACAAGTCTCAGTTGCCTCTAATTCTGAGATAGTCAATCCGTGCCTCTTATCACGTGGCTCGCTGTGCATGACACCACGGAAACTCACAGCATGTGGAGGCTCATGCTATTCCTCGCGATCCACCCACAACTTACCATGCACCCCATTGAGAGCGAGAACCACTAATCATGACCATGAGGAGGTTACCCCATGTGGCTCTACCCTCCCTAGCAACTGGGCCAATTTGGTTGCTTAGGAGACCTCGCTGGAGTCACTCAGTACACCCTGGATTCAAACTCGCAACTCCAGGGGTGGTAGTCAGTGTCAATACTTGCTGAGGTACCCATGCCCCACTATTTCAGTTTAATAATGAGACCAATGTTGCAGAAATGATCTTCAAAAACATGAAAATTAAAGGGCCATTCAGTATTTCTCTAGCTAGCGTTAGCATTGCTCTTCTTCATGTAGTTTAAGTACCGATACGACAGTGGTGTTTGATGCTGTACTGCCATCTTACAACGTGGATCAGCATGATCGTGTCTGCTGCCCCCTGCAGCTCATTTGCTGATCATTGAGTTTGAGGTCATTTCTAAAGTTATTTATTACTCCTATAATATAATTGCTTTGCCTAAAAACAAATGTCAGAAATCAAGTGAACATGCTTCTACTGTTAAGGACAGATTATTATTGTCCTTCATATCAATAATCTTTGGAGACTATGTTTCATGTTATTTCTAAAGACAGTTATTACCTTTATTAGAGAACTGCTTAGTGTAAAATAAACTTCAATTATCTAGCGATACAGAATGTCATGGTAAAGGAAAGATTAGAATTGTTTTTGGTGATCAAATTTAGCATGTCCATGAATACTGCATTTGAAGAACTCGTTTTATTTCCAAGCAACCAACGTCATGGTTTACTCAAAATCCACAACAATCGCTGTGCCAAGCTACTCTGCATTAAACTAATGAAGATGTAGATGCCTTACCGTTACCATTTCTTGCCTTTCTGTCTTCTTGCTTGAAGCAAGTTGCCTTAGACCTTTTTTGCTTCTTCGGCAGTACAGGTACTGGATCTCCCGTTGTCTCCGCTGCTAAAGCACGATAAATAATTATGTTCCATTGTGTTTTGTCACCATGACAAATTCCTTGTGTGTGTAAGCATACTTGGCAATAAAGCTCATTCTAATTCTTTTTGCTCTTCATGTCACCAAACAACAATGTTCTAAGCATAACCAAGAGTATCTATCTACACAGGTTGCAGTCAATTAGCGCAAGGATTCTCTTCTTTGACGTTTAGTGAAACACCGCGGGTCATGTGATTTCAACATGGCGAAACACATTGATGGGGGTGACCCACACCATGTAGAATAAAACACTTTTTATAGAAAATTATTATGAGTACAGTCTTCATCTCATTTGTATACACCATTCAGATCACTCTTCACAAAAACACAATTCAGTTAATGTGTTAATGATCAAAAATCTTTTAATGGAATATAGCATCATACATCAATGCAAAATAACTTTTGTGGTATGGTTGTTAGATTAACCTACAACATAAATCAGTTTGGATAGCTTTACAATTTATAAGTAGTACATGTATATAAATAAAGCTACCATACAATTAAACTGCAATAGAAAGGAGACCTTCAGCCTTCAATCACTCAAGTCAAGAGTTGCCCGAGTCAGTTGGCAGCTGCCAACATCAGCTTCACTGTAGTAGCTTCACTCTCTGCTCTCCCGGGCCTGTATTGTTCTGTTTGACTCCAAACAGATGGTCTGCATGCTGGAAACAGGTGAGACCTCTTAGCCTGAGCAGCTATAGAGTTAAGAGCAGCTCTCAGGCCTAACTACCTCATTCCATTCACTCTGTAACTAAACAGCACAGTAGTTCATTTATCCCTGATGCCTGAAAACAGCCCTTGCTTATTTTTGGATTTGAAATTGATAGGATTTGTGGATCAATCGTGGTACAAATCACTGCATTGTATCTGAAGTGGGATAGTCAAGATCTCCCTGCTGCAAAAGCAACAAACAGACAGTATTGATCAACTGATCATGAAGTGAATGTAACAAATCATTCAATGTTAAATGCAGTAAACAGATGCCGGGACAATCTGCACAACTTTTTTTCTCGGGCCCCGGGGGACATTGTCACATGATCTGTGACTAAACAGAATATGAAAGGGATCATGACCTCTAAAGAAGGCAAACTGTGGGGCATAGTGACAAGAGAATGCATTTACAAGTATTCTAAGATAGCATTATAATTGTAAACAAAAACTAAAATGAAGACTTCATGAATTTACATTTACTGAAATAAAAATTATAACTTAGTTGGAAAAACTGAAACCAAACTAAAATAAATTTTCACGGCTCCAAAGAAGACTAAACTTTTTAAAGCTTAATTTTTGTTTTAGTCTTTGATACACAGTATATAACATTTGAAACCTTTACAACCTGCCTTCATTAAACATGAAATTGCCACTAGATAGCTAGATGGCAGAGAAATGTAAATGATATCTGTTAATGTATTACCTTTGACAGCCCTAAAGTACTAAAACTTAAATTAAAAACATACTTAAAAACAAAAATTTACCTAGAAAACACTGAAAACAAAAACTTAATTAAATTGAAAGAACTGAAGAAGAAAAAAAACTACATAAAAAAATATAAAACTATAATAACCCTAGTCTGAAATACCATTAGCTTAACTTATCTTCCTGATCTTTTTCTTGCTTGGTGCACTTTTTTAGTGGGAGATATCTGGTCAAATTCTTGAACTTTTTAACCTCTTGACCCTGTCTTTTGAATTTGAATGCTGATGCTGGACAAAGCTCTTCTTCTTAAACAGGCAGTGTGACAATAAAATGATGCCCTTAGGGGAAACATCACCAGGGTGCAGCTTGAGACAATAATGACTTTAGTAATCAACGCTTAAAAAATGATTTAATTAAAAAGTATTTTAAATACATACACTTGAAAAGAAGGTGAGCCAGTAAATTACTGTTTAACAATGCTTAAAGTGATTCACTCAAAAATAAAAATGCTGCCATCATTTACTCACCCTCACGTCACTCTTAACTTTTTTATGTGGGTTTCAAAACACATGAGGGTATGGGTGAACTATTCCTTGAAATGTTCATGCTTAAGAAAAAATGATTTGCAAGATAGCTGAGACTGCAGGTAAATAACCTACAGGTTTTTGCAGATTGCTGAAATATTTCCTAGACTAGGCAGTAGACCTTGCCCCAGGGCAGCATGGGAGTGTCATAACCCTGTGTACTTCACACATGAAAGTTGTTCTCTACTTGTACAGAGCAATGTACAGCAAAGCAGCTGGCATTCAATTTTGCTCCATATGTCAAACTAGTGGCTTGTGTCTCAATTTTACCCAAGCATATGGCTGTAGTTGTGCTGGAATAGTGTGTGAGCACTGAAGAAAATTTGGACTGGGGTTTACTTAAACAAAAACATAGGAAACAATTTACATATATAAATTGCTAGTAAATTTTACAGACAATATTTTCAAGTAAAGGTGGCTTTAATTAGAACTCTCAAGTAAATGTACTTTGCAATACTCAGTTTCAAGTAAATTCTACTCTCTTTTTGTTTGTACATTTTACTCAAAAAGTAGCACTGAAATAATTTATGCCTTCAAAACTGTACTAGCATCTCAATGCTTTTTTAATGTAGCCTACTTAGTCATGTACCACATGACACATGGAATGCATGCAATGTAGTCTATTAGACAATATCACCTTGCTTTAATGGCAATAGACACAGAGCTGCACACGCAGACCTCAACACTCGATGCACAAAACACCATAACGGTAGCAATCAACAGATAATTTTTTGGATTATGAAAGGGTCATTTTGAGTAGAAAATGAGCTTCAGACTTCACAAAACAAGAAGTTACCAAAAGTAACACCAACATCAACAATAAAAATGGTGTAAATTAACTAGGTGTCGATGATATGGATTTTTCAGGGCAGATACCGATAACGATTAGTAGTAATCAAGGAGACCGATAAACAATATTTGGGGCCGATATATATATGTGCAGCATTTTAGTGTCAAAACACAATAAACTCCAACAATAAACATCCTTTAAATGCCTATAAACGTGTTTAATGAAATACTGAAAAACAGAACATTTAAATATTATCTTTTGAAAAATACTGGAAAACAACATATCAACATTATTTTATTTATTTTAAACATTTTTCAAACATAAAGTGGAGGGAGCTCCTAGCAACATTTATTTTGAACTGTAACTAAAAATATATAAAAAATTATGAACTAAGCTCATAACAAAATGTTATGTATTAACATGTGATAACAGATGAGAATCAACATGATTGGAGTTGACCGCTAATTGGTGACCGCTGGCATAGAGTATTGTGATGTTTATTGCAACTTCAGTATCTGCATTCTTACCTTTGAAAACAGCTTGTCCTCTCAGTAATTCATCTTTCTCTTGCTGCTTTCCTCTTTCCCACCTCTCCCCAATGAATATGGAGTACAGTGTTGATAGGCCATTTACTTGTGACATATAACCAATCCGATAATACTGTGGGTGGGAAATTGAGCCAGACTACAAGCAGTAACATTTCAGAGAGAGACAGTGGCATCAGAGCTAATAGAGCGCATTATAAATTTATCGGCAATCAGATATCAGAATCAGTTTTTATCCCAACACAGATGGAAAGCAGAGCAAATGAGTTACACCAGTGGTTCTCAACCCTGTTCCTGGAGTCCCCCCAACATTGCACATTTTGTATATCTCCCTTTTCTGACACACCCAATTCAGGTCTTGGAGTCTCCACAAACAAACTGATGAGTTGAATCAGGTGTGTTTGATTAGGGAGATATCCAAAATGTGTAGTGTTGGGGGGCCTCCAGGAACAAGGTTGAGAACCACTGAGTTACACCATTCTAAGCACTAAGAAATGTAAACACAACTGACCTCAAGGATGATTCAACAACTTTTTTGCTTTGATAACTGCTTTGTCTGATTCTACCTAAGAGAATAGAAAAAAAGGTAACACTTTATAATAATGGTCCATCATTAATAGGTAACTATGCAGGAATTAATGCAGGACAAATGAGTAGTACTACATTAACACTTTAGTTACTACTATTAACTAATATGGAAACATGATTAGCCAATCAGTAAGTAATAGCGAACTGATGACTGAGGTAGTTCACTGTTAGGTAATCAATAATTACTTAAACTGATCTGCCTCACTGAGAACTATTAACTAACTATGGCTAATATAAAATAACTACTAATTAATTACTAATCAAAACATTAATGTGTCTAAAATGTGAATGATTATGTTTTTATTGTGAACACGATCATGCATGGGTTCTTTGTGGGAATTAATTCATGAATGTAACAGGTCACTAAATCAAGGCTACAGTGTTTGTTAGATTATCATAGTCAAGGATGTAACCACATATTCTGGATTGATGGGGATCAAATGTAATAATGTAGTAATTAACCATGGAAAAAACCCATATAAGTAGACCAATATTATGAATGTTGGGGGGAGGGGGGAGTCCATACCTTACAGAAATATAGGGATGTATATGCCTAACATGTGCATTCCTTGGTATATCTCTTCTGTTCATTAAAAAATTCTAAACTTCTGCATGTTTGATATTGCTGAATGTCTTTTTTAAATAACTCTGGTAACCCATAAGTAATGAGTCAAGTGTTACCACATAAGTATTAAGGAATTACTAATAATCTGGACCATTATTCTAAAGTGAGGGTCATGGTAACACATTATTAATTAATGAGATCTTACTGTTTCCTTCCTTGGGAGTTAAAGGTTATCTGGACCATTATTCTAAAGTGAAAACACATTATAAACCATTAATAGGAACTAAGGTGTTACTTTTCAGTTAGTAATGAATATTCAAGTGTTTGTTCTTACATTGTATTCATTTAATCAAACAGATAGTTAAAAAACATTCACAGACATTCAAAAAAAAAAAAAGTCTGCCATTGAATTATGAATCATTGAAATAATTGAACATAATTGCATAGGCTACAAACCTTTAGCAGAATAATGCTTTTAATTGCTGGTGCTCACGGTTACTACATGTTTTAAAAGTCTTATCATAAAGTAAAATAATAAAATGATGTGTCTAAAGGACAAGTGTGTGGATCTCCACAAGACTTCAACAGAAAACGGAGAGAAAACCGGCGTGCAGCTATGAGGCCAATTTCACATGTGTACTTCCGCCCTAGACAGCCCACTCTGTAAATACGTACAGTTTTTATCAAATTAATTTTACATGTTACCTCCTTTGCCTATGTTTTGTCTGAACAGAACAGAATGTATGTTGAAGTTTATCGCAGGCGGAGCGATGGGAGGGCGGAGCAAAATTATTGATTAACAGTGAACTACCTCAGTCATCAGTTTGCTATTACTTGCTGATTGGTTAAACATGTTTCCATATTAGTTAAGAGTAGTAACTAAAGTGTTAATTTAGAACTACTCAATAATCCAGCATTAATTTCTGCATAGTTACCTATTAATGACGGACCATTATTATAAAGTGTTAGCGGAAAAAGTAATCTCTTATATACTTTAATCGCATATATCAATATAATTATAAATAATCTGAGGATGAGAAGAGCTGCACGTTGCCTATAGAGCTAGAGTTGCTTTTACTGCACCCTACTCTCTGGGACTCATAAAAACATGAAGGTGGTACTTCAGAACAATAATGGGTGTTTCTTAATCTGTGGCTGTTTTGAAACCGGGATAAGCATTTCTGAACTATCCAATGAAAGTATAGGGAATCTCAAAGTAGTGGGCAAATCATGTAAAGCGGTTGAAAAACACCCATCAAGTTTTGAAATTGCCCACTTCGAGCGTGAATTGCTCCAGTGGTAGGAATATTCCTTATTAAGTCCCGTTCACACCGCCAGCGATTTTGTTGCTGGATGTCACTAGTTCCTGTACTGTGAACTCACTAGTGGGCTTTTCATTCTGCTGTCGCTAATGGTTGGACTGCACATTTGGCCATATCTTTAGAAAATCGGATCACAGATGAGATGTACTGTAAAAGTAAGACTGCATTCTAATTTGACAATGAATCTTTATAAACTAACATGAACTAACAATGTACAATTGTATTTTTATTAACTAACATTAACAAAGATTAAAAACACTGTAAAAATATATTGTTCATTGTTTGTTCATGATACCTACTGCATTTACTAGTGCTAACAAATGTGAAGTTATTATAAAATGCTACCGTTTGCTCTATGGTCCTTTGGAGATTAACACAAATTATTGATTCTCTTATAGGTTCTTTAGATTAGCGTATTGGTTTAAGGTATCATCTGTTAATGGGGAAAAGTCGTTATGAAGCCCTCGTGGGATTTTTAAAGCACCTTGTACATAGATGGTTTCCTACAGAACCAATGAGTACTAAAGTGGTTATTGTCTCAAGCTGCACCCTGGTGATGTTTCCCCAAAGGGTATAGTTTTTATTGTCACACTGCCTGTTTAAGAAGAAGACCTTACAGAGGAGTTTTGTGACTTTTATGCCATGTCCTTTAGCTTTGAGACTAACATCTATATGCTAGTATACTCATAAAAGTTGTCAAAATTAACTTTTAGCAGATATATGCATTTAAAATGCACAGTCATTTTCTTCCAGAAAAAATGGTAACTCAATATTGACTCATCTTGCACTCATGGGCGTATACAATTTTTTGTCCAATAACTTGTTCTTAAGAATGAGTATGTCCCTCCCCTTAATTTCACCTCTTTCTGACTAGCAATTGCAATTAGAAACTTAAACTAAAGGCTATGGGTTATTAAAAAAAAGGACAAGCCCTACGATATGTCATACCCAAACTTGCTGTTTTAACAGGAAATACATCAACAGGGATGTGCTCATCAAGCCATTTCATGGAGTCTTTAAAAAGTTTCCTTTTTTAAACCATTAATTTTAAGAGTGTATTCCTTTTTGCACATTAGGAAACACACATTTAAAGCTTTATAAAACGTGCAGTTAACAAAAGCTCAACACGTCGGCAGCTCACTCGATGTTCCATAGCAGTTGTGCCACACTGTCTCGAGGCAATGTGAGGATTCTCTAACGTACCTTATTAATTCTCTGTTCCTATCTCCTGAAGCTGGCTATCATTACAGCTCTATATATAGAGTCTCAGTGGGACTAAGGGAAGATGCACACACATTAACATTAATGGCTCTGGGCTTTTCTCTGCTCAGCCTTAATGTACAAGTCGACAGCATCCAAAGATATAGCAGCTACAAAGATAACACAAAGGCATGATATGTTCCTAACACAAGTATTTCACACTGCTTTCTGGCAAAATCATTCTCAATTTCAAATAAAAAAATGCTAATTACACTGAAAAAAAAAAAAAAGTTCATTGCTGTATTCAAAATAGAGCTTCATTTGAAACAATGTTGATATGTCAGCAAAACTTTTCAATGTATTTTTTTTTCTGATTTTTTTCTGATTTTTTTTATTTTATTTATTTATTTTTTTTTGTGTTCCAATATTCTATGAATATAAAATAGCCCATTTTGCTTTTCTCTAATATATGAATGGGCATCTACAGAAATTTTGAAGAGCTTCTTCACAAACGTAAACTCCCACTGAGTTTGCTAATGAACAATCACCAGGGACTCCCTGATGGGTATTGTGTGAGAGCAGCTTCTGACAGTAATGTGAATGCAGGATTACTTTCTATTGGCCCTTTGCAGCATTAATTTCTCAGTCTCTTTGGCAGGCGCCTTTAACCCTACATTACATTCGTAATATTTACTAATCATGTACCACTTTTCAAATTTATCATCCATAGTCCATCTAGATGCATATAGGGGGGTTATCCACTTGAGAAAACACTTCAATTTTGCATCTTCTCATTTAATACAGTTTTTATTTTTTTTTCAATACAAATTATAAGACTAACAATTTGAGTTAAGTTAACAAATCAAAATATTGTAAATATTTCTGTAAATTTCAAGATTTCTTAGGCCATATAATATCTACATTATGTTTTCGGTTATGTATTAGAAATTTCAAGACGCATTAGAAATTTCTGCCATTCACACAAAGCCTTTGTTTGGATCTGCCTTATAAGCACATGGTGTTTTATGGAGCTATTATGAGGGGCTTGTTTGCTCACTCAGCTTTCTAATTGAATTCTCCCCTCTAGTCCCTGGCCCTCCCTCTGAGCAGCTCCATAGAGGGGCAGCATATGGAGCCGGGGGCCTTACTCATCACCGGGGTAGTGGTGGGCTTGCCACAGCCCTCAGGGGGTCAATTCGATGCAGGACAGGACTATGGAGGACCAGTGTCAGTATGTGACCTCTCCTGTTGCCCCCGGGGTTGGACATGCTCATCCATGTGAAAAGCAAAGACAAGTCCAATGCCATTTCTCCAGCCTTCACAGGCTGCTGGGCAGAGCGGTCGATTCAGAGCAATTTAGCCCATGCAACTTCACTGCAGCTCTGATCAATTGAGTTTGTATGTGTGCATTTAGGTTTAGATATTACATCTACACTTGAGGGATGAGGTGCCAGTGGATCATCTCAGAATGTGTGTAATAAATCTAGGATGATTTTATTTCTCAGGGGAAAAAAATATCTTAACTTCTCACTTTTCAGCTAGACCAGGCATTTTCAACCTTTTTCAGGACAAGGACCCCTTTAATGGGTAGAGAGATGGAAAAGGGACCCCCTGTTGTATATTGCACAAAAGTGAGTGTTGCACTTTCTGCCAATAATAAAACATTATTTATATAATAAAATAAATAATTAATTAAAACTTAATAAAAATGTTTGCCTCTTCATGCAGAATAAAACAGCTTTTACAAAGTTAATAATATGAGTCTGTAAGTAGTCTATTTTATAAGTGTTTAAAAATTACTGTTCATTTCTTTATGGATAAAACCTTATTAAGGAAAAAATGACTGAGTGCACCTTTCATTATGTTGATTTGAGCATCACCATCTTGTGTGTGTGGAACATTAAGAACCATGTAGCCTATTCTATTAATCTCAGCGGTAACTATGTATTTATGCCAAGTAGGCTATTGTTCTGAAAGCAAAAAACAACTAATATTACATGAAACTGTAGGAGGTCATCAGCTCAACCGCATAACCAGCGTATTGCAGATGCGTTTACTTGCGCAAATGGTTAGACCGTGCTGCGCGCTTCTGCTGACTAGCGCAGTTTCGGCACACCTTAATAATGTTTGGCTTTCCATTCATTTAATTTCTAAATAAAACAGGATGCAGTACTATGAGGATAGATTACAGCAAGAGGAAGATTTGGCATGCAGGTGCAAGGTACTTCAACATTTCGAGGGACTTTTAACTAAATAAAATCAATACTACTCTCTCACGCTCACACTCACGTACAAGTGATTAGTGCATGTATTTAACCGGTCTTGCTCGACCTGCTCTGAGCGGGATTCAAACCGGCGACAACCGGCATATGCGCGGGCACACTAAAGAGGAGGCTTTAGGCTACAGCCCCAAGCGTCAGTCTCTAGTGTGCCTCTTGAAGCCAGTGAGGTTTACACATACCGCACATCTTAAACATACCGGCTGGCTCCTGTTACATGTACAATGGTGGATTAAACAGTAATTTGTGGAGCCCCTGCGGCAGACCCCCTTTTGAAGACCCTTGATCTAGACAGTATTGCAAAGTTGTCATAAAATTTTTAATGGCAAAATGCGTTCTTGCCCAATTTAAGATTCAGAGACAACTTTAAGTAAGCCATTCTTTTGTTGATTCCCCCCCAAAAAGTGTAAACGCTGTGGTACTTTGCCACTTTCAATGCTGTCTCTGTTTGTGCGGACTGACATAACAACACTGGTTCAACCAATGGCAGGATTTTACTGTTGGACATGTGCGGGACCAATGGAAAACAGGCAGAATGTTTGGATAACCTGTTTGAAAACAGTCATTAGAACGTATTCATGAGATACAAGCAGAAGAAATTCTGTAAGAATCATACTTAAAAGCAAATTACTGCATTCAATTTAATGCAACAATTTACAAATGGATTTAATAAATGATTTACACAGCAGTTAGTTCTGTTTGCAGTTGATAAATAAGGGCCAATAAGGTTCAATATTTTTTGCAATACCAGTTGGTGCCTTTAAAGACAAAGAAATTACACACTGCACCTTTATGGCCACCATGGTGAATAAGTGAAAATATGACAATCCCACAAAAAACAGCTGTTATTAATAAACAGAAATTCTCAGGGACATTTTGCACTGCCTTACAGTTGTGCAATTGTTTATGATGAAAATATTTGAATTGTTTGGACACAGAATTGCTGCATGTTATAGATTTGTATCGACACCACCGTTTAGCATTTCTAAACCTTCAAAATGAAAATTCCAAGGAACCTCATTTCACTGCTTGACACCTGAGGCTATTGGTAAAATGGAAAATGCCTGCTTTCCAGCAATTATTGGTGTAATAATCTCAGAGGACCAAAGACATACTAGCATTGTGACAAACATGATCCTTTAAGCTATTTGCATCCAGGGATAATTAAGAAATACGCACTGATGAGCCTGAAATAACCACATCCCATGTAGAGGCCCACAATAAGACTCATTAGGTAACATGACTAATTGGCATAAATGTGATTTACACATGTAGCAGCACAGGGGTGCACCATAAAGCTGTATATTAAAGGCATAGTTCACCCGAAAATACAAATTCTGTCATCATTTACTCCCCTTCTTGGTGTTTCAAACTCATATGGGTGCTGAAGATATAGAAGAAGCTGAACAGAACAGACCAGCAGACTGGGCTGCATTCTTGCAGGCATGCTGGATGCAGTTTTGTCAGCTGCGCTCTGCATCTGCAATGACTAAATCTGGAATGACAAGTAGGTAACAAAGCACAACACAAGGCACATTATCTCCCTTGGAACATTATAATATCTTCATGCATTAGCCAAAATATGGCTATGCTAGGACAGTAAAATGTTTCTGTATTGTGCAACATATACTGTATTTTTATATGTTCTAAGGAAACATGGTATTGTAAACATCTCTTGAGTATGAAACCAGCCAGTACAATTCTGGTACTGTGTTGGGTTGCCACTTGCCAGAGTTGCCTATGTTTATCACACCTATGTTTATTTGACCTTGCAAATTTTAATGCTGCTATCTACATTATGCAATATATATATATATATATATATATATATATATATATATATATATATATATATAAAATATATATTTTTGTTTTTTGGGGGGGGGGCTGGTTCTGGGGCTAGTTTTGATTGGTCATTGGGTTGTCTTTGTAATGAAGACCTGGCAACCCTGCCACTTTGTTGTCCAATGTAACATCAGGGTCCTGAAGCAAAACCAGTTGAGAACCACTGAAATTATTAATCTCTCTTAGAGGCTGTAACCATTTCTGCTCCCCGTCAGATAATACCGAAAAAGGCGTATGAAATTGAAGTCCACCGATCAAGGCGGTTTTTCAGGCAATTCCTTAAACGAGAAGTAGATTACAGACCGCATGGAGATTAAGCTCATTGGAAGTACAGAAGAACCATCTGGGCATTCATAGGACCCTGGGTTTAATTAATCTCATAGTGGGGGAAGGGTAATAAGCCCTTTAACACAAATCAGCATTTTTTGCAAAAGAGAGAGAGAGTGAAAGAGATAGAAGGAAAGAAGAAACAAGTGGTGGCTGTTTTTCAAGACAGTAGCAAGGTTGAAATAGAACATATTGCCTACAGGGAAATTAGCACTGTGCACGCCATGATGAATGCGCCATTGTGTCTTCTGACTAGATGAGGAAAAAAGAAAAAAAGAAAAATGTCTGGCTGAAATTATGAAGTGCTCCCCTTTTTATCATCTGCATGCCCTTGTCCGGGAGTTCTCCCTGGAAACAGTGCGCAGGGAAGTGCTTTAATGAATGTTGTTGAGCTGCCCATTATCAGCAGGGTTCTGGAGAAGACACTGTCTGTGTATACTGAACTGGAATCAGGTGCTCCTCTACACAGTTCTTATTCCTCATTATTACAAATTAATGAATAAAGCTTCTCCCAGTGCTATATGTAAGATTGCATTTAACCTGCACTGCCCGCAATTAAAAAAAAAAATTGTGCAATGCCACAAAGGTAAGAAGGCATCATACAGACGTGTCCATAGTCCACAGTCATATTTCTGCCTTCTAAAAAAGGGTAAGTTGTAAGGAACTAAGCAGTTTTCTGCCCACATATGTTTGGCATCTTTTATTTAGTCATAAGTCATGTGTCACCAAACTGAAGAGTCACACTCTAGTGATAAATAATTTTTCCAGAGCTTAGCATGTGATTTTAGTCAAACGTTACACATGATTGTGTGACAGAGAAAATTATGTATTTTATTTGACGTAAATTATTAGTTAAATTGTATTAAATCTAAATTATAATGGTAACACTCTACAATAAGGTTGTATTCGGTAGCATTATTCAAACCAGTTACTATGAAATGACAATGAAAAATACATTTGCAACAATTATTAATCTTGGTTAATGTTAAAGTCTTCATATGCTAATACATTTTTTCAACTAAAAGTTACATATGTTTACACTTGTTTATGCATTATGAACAAACATCTAACATCACTAACAATGAACAATTGTATTTTTCATAAATTAAAAAAGATACAGTATTGTTAATTCATGATAACAAATTCGAATTAACTGATGTTTACAACTAGAACCTTATTAAGTGTTAATATTTATAACATACTGCATTTATTACAGATAAAAAATTACACACCACTTTTAACAAATATACTATTCAAGAGAATGTTGTGATATATCGTGTCGAAGGCAGCACTAAGATCTAAAATCACTAGAAGAGAAATGCAGCCGCGATCAGATGATAAGAGCAAGTAATTTGCAACTCTGATAAGTGCAGTCTCTGTACTGTGATGAGGCCTAAATCCTGACTGAAATTATTCATATATTCAATTTCACTGTAGAAATGAACATAGTTGGGAGGACACTACCTTTTCTAGTATTATCGACATAAATGGTAGATTTGAAATCGGTCTGTAATTAGCCAGTTCTCCAAGATCAAGCTGTGGCTTCTTAATAAGCAGTTTGATAACTGCCAATTTTTCTTGGGACATGTCCTAAGGATAGTGAGGAGTTAATAATATTAAGATGAGGTTACAGGGAATACCTCTTTTAAGAACTTAGTTGGTACTGGATCTAACATACATGTTGTGGCTTATGATTTTTTGATAAGTTTTGTTAGCTCTTCATGACCTATGACAGTGAAGGATTGAAGTTGCTCATGAGGAAAATTATGAGATGCTGTTACAGGTGATTGCACAGTTCCAAATTAATTTCTGATTATTTAAATCAGAGTGGTGGTGGCTGTGGGGATTGAACAAACAACCTTCTGCTTATCAGTTCAGGGCTTTAGTCCACTACGCCACCACCACTTAAGAGCATATGTGTGATCATTGTACCGTGGTGCGGGGCTTTTTTCCTGAATTTTCTTTAATCGAAGGAGGGTGACACTATCAAGAGTGCTAGAGAAGACTGTATTTATATTTTCTGTTATTACATCAAGTTCTTCTAGACTTTTTGGCTTACTGAGTATGTGAGACAATTCTGCAAGATTATTAGTGAAGCTATCTTTAGTGGTCGAAAGAATGCTTCTACATGAATGATAGCATGGTGTAGATTGAGTGACATTAGCTGATTGCAGCAAACAAGAGATGAGGTAATGATCTGAGATGTCATCGCTCTGCAGTAGAATTTCTATAGTATCAGCATCAACTCCATATGACAGAATTCTAGCGTATGATTATGGCGATGAGTAGGTCCTGTCACATTTTGTCTAACTCCAAGAGAGTTGAGAATATCGATAAATGCTAATCCCAATTTGTCATTTTCATTATCTATGTGAATGTTGAAGTCACCAACAATTAAAGCTCTATCTACATTAACTACTAGATCTGATAGAAAATTAGCAAATTCACCAAGCTAATCTGAGTACGGCCTGGGTGATCTATATACTGTAGCAAGGGCAAAAGACAACAGAGATTTTTTATTTATATCTGACGGTGTCACATTAAGCATTTTTAGTTCAGAAGATGTAAACTTATATCCTGTCCTCTGAGTAACACCAAAAACTTCACTGTAAATTGTAGCAATACCTCCTCCTCGACCCTTCTGACTAATTTCTTACATTTATCACATGTGAATCCTTCACTGCTGATGGAAGAAGCTATAGTAAACATGTGACATGCAGTGCAAGAAGAAATAACATGAGCAGATGCCATGACTTACCGCAATTGTTTGCTGTTGTTGTTGTTATGGTTGTTCTTGTGTGGCAAGGGTTTGAGATCGATGTGGTTCAATGTGGTTCCTGATCAGCAGATGTTTGAGATTGATACAATAATCTGTGTAAAACACAGTGGAGAAGAAATATGCATGCAGTTGAGATGCAAGATGTAGACAAGCGGGAAAAGAAAAAAAGAGAGAAAACAGGTGTACGTCATTAAATACACACAGCTGAAACAGTAAAAAAGTGGAAAAACCTGAAGCATGTGGTAAAATGGCAAAGGATAAAATGATGAAAATATAAGAATAAGAATAAGCAATGCTAAGCAGGCTAGCAAGCTACAAACACTCATGCAGCGTGCTGGCAGCATGTGACACTATAATTGCCTGGTTTTGCTATAAATCATGTTCAAAATAATGTGCATGCTGTGCAGGCAGGGTGTTTATTAGTGAGTTTGTGTGAATGGGTGTGTTTGTGTGTGTTTATACCACTCCTCCTGTCTAGATACATCATGTGAGCTGATTCTCACAGTGCTTCCTACAGCAAGCCAGAGCTTGTTAAATAATTTAACTCCTGGAGTCAAGCGTTGGAACAGCTTGAGTGATTTTGGAGGGAATGATGCTAAAGCCTGGTGGTCCCCATCTGTGGCTGCAGAGGGTCCCCAGACGACCTCTTATTTAGAGTGTCCAGAAACAGACCCTCTTCAGATAATTGGTCTTATGCTCCTTTAACATTTAATTACAGCCGCCAGGATCTAATATTGAATACACCTAATCCATGGCAAAATGGTAGGATTTGACAAAGATTAAGAAGATTATTCAACAAAGGACCCCTTCCTTCAGAAACATGACTATATACTGTAATATCTGTATATTAATCTGTAATATTTAACAAGCAAGCATAGTGTTGTTCAAAATTAGTGCACAGTAAGGGAAGTAGCACATGAAATTGTCTGATTAATCTTGTCATTTTATGACGACCCTTATCAATGTCTTCACAAGGTTATCCCAGAGGAAAATTCTATTCCTTTGAGTTTGCTCTTTCATAGCTTGAGAGATTTGAGTTCTCAGTTGAGTTTCATCAATAAGTATCAACTTTTGTCTCTGATGTTTCTCCTAAAATCCTTAGGAGACATAAAAATAGACACAACTGTTGACATACAGTAAGAGTATAGTTTTGGGTAGTTCACTTCCATACTGTAATCTGGTATTGATAAAAAAAAAAATCACACAAATAAAATTTTAATTTGTAACAATCTTTAAAATGACACTTTTTAGGTAATCTAAACACTAAGTAACAGAACCATTGCATGTATTTCAGGCTCTGACTCAGACTGCTCTTTTAAAATATAGAATATAATCAGTAAATGTATAATATAATCAGTGTATAATCATGTAATCCATCAAAAGTAACGGTAATTTGATTATACACACTTGATTTTTTGTAAATTGATAACGTAATCCAGATTACATGTAATCCATTATTCCCCAACACTGAGCTATAAAATGAATGTGGACTACATATCTCAGATAATCAAAGACTAAAGATCTTGTCTGAAATTTTGATCCCATTTCCACCTGATATTAAGATGCATTTTTGGTGATTTAAACACATGTGGTCAACGGTTAATACAGGTCTAAACGGCGTCTAAAACGTTTTGTGATTGGATCACAAAAACCACATATGAATGTGGTCAGAAACACATCTGAATGCATCACATTTAAGGTGTAAATGCTAATCTGTCCTGTATGCATCCTGTCAGCAGCGAAGCTCCACCCCTCCTGTCAATCAACCGCTGCGCTAAAAAAAAAAAGAGTTTAAACTTTGCCGTTTACGAGCGGCTTTAAAAGGAAAAAAAACTTCAGATTGGAAAATTGAAAAAGGTGGATACACACACATACTCGAAAACTTCACAGATCTTCTTCACTGTGTTAGACACCAACATGCAGGGACACTTATGTGAAGCACGAACATCTGCAGCTCAGGTTAATACAACTAATCCACTAAAATAATGGAAAATTCTGCTCGAAATGTTGTATTTGTGCTCAGATAAAATTTCAGCTATATCTCATGGAGAAACAGCGCACCGTTTTTTTTTTTTCACGATTTCTTTGTCTTTTCTGACTTAGTTGTGCTTTAATGTCATGCAGTATCACAGTGACATAGTGATTAATGTATGTCGTCATGAAACAGAGTCCCTCCCCTCCAAATCAGATTATAAGTGGTCACAGTAGAGGCATTTAAGTGACCAGGTGTAAACAGCAATGTGTGTCTCACCTGACCACATGTGATCAGATCACCCGAGACGCATCTTAATACCAGGTGTAAAAGGGGTGTATGAGGTGACACATGTAGGATTTCTAGGGTCTGTTTCTCAGGAAAAAACCCTGAGAATCAGGAGATGTAAGCAAAAGTCTTTGTGTAATCTCATTGTTGCCTTGGAGAAACACTTGAGATACAACAATGAGATCTCATTTGTGATTTTCTTACATATGGAACAAGGAGTACAGTAAATAAGAAAGCACACTCTACAACTATTTGTTCTATCAGTGTTTGCAGTATAGTAGTATTCGAGCTTTCCTACTAAAGTGCAAAAAAAAAAAACAAAAAAAAAATGTACAGTGAGCCAAATAGGGAAAAGGTCAAGACAGAGTAACACTAACAGCTTTTTTCAGACTTTTTTCGGAATTTCCAGGTCTATTCCTTACAAGACCTCCTCTACTGCACAAACAAATGTGGAGCAAATTCCTTCCTGGAGTTCCACTGGAGCTAATCTGCACTCTCAAGGAGACAGCAATCTGCCTCAGATGTTTACACAAACATATGAAACCCCATCACAGGGACACTGTGTATGTAGGCAGCGGAGAGAGACACCAAAATCAAAGAGCCTCACAACACAACATCAACACAATCTTTAAAGTTGCTTGCAAATCCTCAGAGATGAAAGAGTTAATGTGGGCATCGGTCATCACTCTGCTATGCATTATAGGCCGTCGGTGCTCATTTTCCGGCTCACATGTGCACTGATCGACATAAGAGACTATTTGGCAGAGACGTGCCACTTCTATTAAAATGAACTTGAAAAATTGGAACACCCAGCAGCCAACGGATGTAGAAAGGAAGTCCCACCTTACAGGTAAAAGAGAAAATAAACGTTTAGATACAAACATCGCCTTTTCAGTTGACTTGAAAACACTCATGCGCATTAGCTATTCAAGCCGGGGAAAATCATTTTTTGGAGTAATCTGAGTTAAAGAAGCAAAATTTATGATACCAGTGTTCAGATTTTACTGCGGATTTGAAAAATGTTCTTTGAATGTAATATTGACTAAACGTTTTGGAGATTTCAATCTTTCCCAATTCAAGTAAATAGCAGCTGCACTTGTATGCCGCTTGTTTACATAGAAAATAGCTGCCCGGGAGTATTCCAAAAATGGCAGCAGAATGAACTGACTTGCTAAAAAGAATTTGCCGACACAAAATGGTTGTCAGTTTCAACTTTCTCTTGCCTTCATAGTGAAAACAGATAATATTCTTGTGCTCTACTTTTTTCTGAAGAACATTAAAAGAAACAATGTCTTGAAACAGGAATTTAAGGCATTTCAAAGGGCTTGTGAGTTATTTCAAATAGCCAAAATGTAAATGTTAAAATCTAGTAAGGTGCGGTCACATATACCTACGTATGGCAAAATTTAACGGGCAAAATACAGTCATCTCAATGCGAATCCTCGCGATCATGAATTTTGCTTAATGGACTTCAAGTGGCAAAGAATTTCCTCGTGCTGACTTTGCCTCGAGTTCAAGTTTGGTGTACTTTTACAGGCAAAATCGGCATGTTGACCTATAGGAAGTTGCTTGGTTTGTTGGTGACCTCTGTGTGGATGGTGCTTTGTACACAGCTCCACTAAATATACACAATGGACAAGGATACCATTTTAGTGGTGAGTTTTGTTTTTAAGTTAAGTCTCACTGAGTGTAAAGTGCAGCATTAAAAAAGCATGACAATTATATTTTTGCTTTAATGAAGTGACCTTTTGTGTGTTTGTTCTTTAGGGACTTGTGAAGATGAGATTGTATTGGTGTTTAGGGGTGGAGGTGCTTTAGATCACCAGAAATGCAGAGAATGAATGAATGTCATTTGTTTCTTGTGAATAACAGAAGGAAACGTAATAAAGGTCCAATTATTTTAAGGACATGCAGTCCCTTGACTAGAGTCCACTATCACTGATATACGAGGGCTCATTTTCAATACAGATTACACTGGTACAATAAAGCAAAATAATATAGCAGGCTCGTAGTGGATAGCAGGTTGTTCTTATTGGCATACAAGGTCAATGCAGAGAGTGAACTCTGCTACATCAATCAAACGGCTCAACGGCTGACAGATGAATGGATTAATGCGGCTGACCCACTATGGTTGGCCACTCACCGCAGTAACCAGCTCCATCCACCTCAGAACAAATATATGTAACCTGCCGTATGACACTGAGCAGATAAGCCTCTGAATGACACCGGACTCTTTTATGACAGGAATCATATATGCAGCACACCTGATTATTTATAGCTGAATCCAGCAAAAACTAATTCTAACTGACCTGAAAAAACAGCATCTATCTATCTATCTATCTATCTATCTATCTATCTGTCTGTCTTTCTGTCTGTCTGTCTGAAATGAGACATCATACAACAATATTATGGTAAATTGCAGTTAATAAATGTAGGAAGGTATTCAGCATGGATTTTCACCAATAAATAATCAATCTTCAAACACAGTCACAATTACATTTTGTAATCTACCACCTGCTGGCTTTGTGAGATCATCATTTTATTATTAGACAAAATAAAGGGGTGCCAAGACTTGTTTAAATCTGTGTCTAAACAATCCAAAGATTATCGTTTCCTTTATTAACAGTGACATTACAGGTTCAGAAAGGGGTTGAGATACAGCTGAGCAGTACCTGTATTATTTCATGTCCATATTTCTCATGATCAAGCCTTAGAAGCAATTCTCTAAGGGTATAAGAGCAGCTACTTTTGACATCGCTCTATTCTTAGCACTGCAGCTTCTTCCTGTCCTGTTGTTCCAATGGTGCTTAATAATTTAGCAAAACGAGCACTAGTGTTTATCAGTTGACCACACACCCCACTGTAAGTGCACTACAAAACACAGCAGAGAGTGCAAGCTGGAGGTGAAGAGACCTGTATAACGGCACACTTCCTGTCTATCTGACCTCTGTGACAGCTCTTTGTTGTGTGAAATAGACACAGTTGAGCACTCTGGAAAGAGCCTATCGCAGAAGCCCGGCTGAGTACACCCACACAGCCCATCTGTAGTAGAGGAGATTCACACCAATACACACAAACTGCTTTTCTTGGTCAACAAATGAACACACACATGGTACTCAGACCAAATATGTATCCATATATGCACATATGCACATAGACAGAGAATGACTGGTAAACGCAGACAATCAGTACATTGTATGTGCCAGAACTTTCGTCAACATTTTTCCTTTTGTATCACACGAAAGAAAGTCATATGGGTCTGGAACGACATGAGGGCGAGTAAATGATAACAGCAACTATGAACTATCCCTTTAACATTCATAGGATGAAAACACACATAAAAACCAATAAGGGGCTCACATCCACTGAGTTTTTATTCAGTTAAGTAGCTGTGTGTCTTTTGTGGAACATGAAAGGGCAGTTGGCTCTCCATCATAATGTGCTTTTGTGTGTGTGTGTGTGTGGGTGGGTGGGTTTGGTTGGTTTACGAGGACATTTTTAAGTTACAAACTAGTAATTACAAGAGTATTATGCTATAAATGTGGTTTATGAGGACATTTATAGTGTCCCCATAATTCAAATAGCTTAAAAAACATTCTAAACAATGTTTTCTTGAAAATGTAAAAATGCAGAAAGTTTTTTGTGAGGGTTAGGTTTAGGGGTAGGGTTAGGGAATAGAATCTATAGTTCATACAGTATAAAAATCATTATGTCTATGGAGAGTCCTCATAAGGATATCCGCACCAACGCGTGTGTGTGTGTGTGTGTGTGTGTGTGTGTGCATGTGTGCCTAACAAGCATTCTAAAGACTTGATGTGACAATGTGTCTTGATGTGTAAATTACCACCACTTGTGTGAGAACCCAATCTCTGATCACTTCCTTTACATACTAAAATGCGTTCCTATAGCGACCGGATGACTGACACAATGAGCCCAGTGGGTGGACTTTTACAATAGTCCTTCTGTTTTTCATGGAGAGAGTGCAAATATGTGAATTCATAAAAGGACAAGAGGAAAATGAATACATCAGATTACTCAATACTCACTCCATAATGTGTAACATTTTCCTAGGCAATTCTATCTTGTCTTGAAAGTCAAAATTTAACCTATTTACTTTCTTAAAGAGATAGTTCACCCAAAAATGAATATTCTCTCATCATTTACTCATCCTTGTGCCATTCCAGATGTGTATAACTTTCATTCTTCTGTAGAACAGAAATGAAGCTTTTTAGAAGAATATTTCAGCTCTGTAGGTCCATACAATGCAAGTGAACGGGTGCCAAAATTTTGAAGCTCCAAAAATCACTTTCATCATAAAGTCATCATAAAAGTAATCCATGAGACTCCAGTGGTTAACTCAATGTCTTGAGAAGCGATCTTCAGTCAATCTCCACTGTATTTTTGGTGATTCGCATTCTTCAAGCATACCCCCTATTGGGTAGGGAGGAGAATTTATGGTAAAGATTTTGTGTATATCTCCACCTTCTGGTCGGGGCTGGTCAAAGGTGGAGATTTATAGTAAATTTATTGTATATTAGATTTATAGTAAAAAGAAAATTTAAAAAAATTTATAGACTTAAATATTGATCTTTTTCTCACTCACACCTATCATATCGCTTTTGAAGATATGAATTTAACCGCTGGAGTCATATGGATTACTTTTACGATGCCTTTATTGCTAAATTTTGGCACCCATTCACTTGTATTGGATGGACCTACAGAGCTGAGATATTCTAAAAATCTTCATTTGTATTCTGCAGAAGACAGAAAGCCATACACATCTGGGTTGGTATGAGGGTGAGTAAATGATAGGAGAATTTTCAGTTTTGACACCAATGATTCATTGGTGCACGTTATTTCAAAGAAAAAAAGTTTGCCTTCGTTATATTTGATAAAAATGAAATAACTTTCTCCATCCCTGAAATTACATTCCTTTTCGGCTGATGTCACCAAACCCTCAAATCCTCCCCTCTAACCACTTGTCATATACAACTTTTGATGACATTTCACTATCCAATCAATTCCCAATGGATAAAATAAAATCCCGCCCCCTATTTTTATTTTTATTTATTTATTTATTTTGCATAATGTTTCACTTGAAAAAACATCACAGTATGGAAATACAATGAGTTGTGAACGCCTTTTCATGTTGACTATGTTGAATACATTTTTACTTACATATGTACTTACAAATCTGCACAGCTACATGTATAATAGATACAAAATGAACAATATACATGCAGTTTATCACAATGCATTATCAGCAAACACCAGCTCCTCTTGTAGAAATGCAAATAATCCTCTCCACCTGTTTCCCAGCCCATAACTCAGTTCTACAGCCCCATGGAGATGTCTGGTGTGTCTTCTAAAGGGTGACCCCTTGACCTAGCCTTAGTGTGGTTTCATGGGTGGGATAGGATAGTGGCGAAAGGGGGGATGTGTGTAGCACCGTTTTGTTTGTCTGCAATCAGCTCTCGCCAGCTACACATAGGCTTTTCACAGTCTGTGTAACACACCAGCTACGGCATTTACACCACTAGAGATTCGTTATTATACCATCAGCGCCAACAACCCTAACAACTAGGGCTGTCCTATGATCAAACATTTTAATTGAATTAATAACTTGATATGGAGATTAATTAATCAAATTAATCGCATATCAATATTTGCTGATAAAAGCCACCAAATGAAGATTAAAGACATTACGTTATTGTGGCTGATGACAAAAATCATTGAAAAGACATTACAAAAAGTGGCTTTAGAAGTCAAAATATTATTTGTTTCAATATCACTGAACTTTTTCAAACATCTGTTTTTCTGAATCAGAATCAGCTTTATTGCCAAGTATGCTTACACATACAAGGAATTTGTCTTAGAAACAGGAGCTTCCAGTGTACAACAGTACAAGTTAAGTTAAGACACCATGTCAAATTAAAAATGCATCTGGAGACCACTTGAAGCCTCAATTCAAGCTTGAATTTCTCTGATAGTAATTAATACATTATTTTTTATTATTATTAATTGCCCTACATTAACACATAAAATTGAAAGCCTATGCTGTTTTTCAATTGTTTTCAAATGAAAGTATGTGCTAGATGCATCTCACAGTTTTTTCAGCAACTCATGCAGGAGTGCCACTTTTTTAGATGCTGTGTCAAAATAAAAAAACTGTATCGATTAAAAATGCAGCTTGCTTTTTTTAGTACAAGGATGTGTTTGGAGTGAACGGCTCCTTACTGACAGCACATTTACACAGGTATTGTTGCTTCTTTTTTTACTCAGATATTTGCTCTAACCGTTGATTAACATATTAAGCAAATATAGAGTGATACCTCTAATAACTCCACTCTTTGTTAGGACCAAAGCATTTTGTTCATGTTATGATGCTAATTAATGGTGTTTTGACTGACAGCTGATGCCAATTACGGTGCCGCCACTTCTATGCGTTCTATTGCAGACCATATCATGAAATATTCATGCAGCATAAACACGCGCCAAACGCGGCACATGGAGCTGTCCACGTTTTATGCACTGCATCCATATTTTCCATAAATGTAAATGGTCTGTAATTGTTTTTGTGAGAAAGGAGAGACTACGTTCTACAGATGGGTGCGTTCATGCAGCACTGTCTCAATGGTAACATTTGGTTAATGGTGCACAAATATCATCCTTGCAAAGGGAAAGAGAGAAAGAGTCTGATTTAAGACTGTAATAAATGCTGGAGTATCCACCACAATTAACCATTTTTTTTTTACACAGCAAGGTTTTTTTCTCTGTGAGTGGCTCATTATAAGAGAGAGAATTGCTTCTCAGCATAGGAAGATATAATAAACTGTGATGTGCCCACAGGCATTCTCCTGGGCGGCCTCCATGTGATCTGAACTGACTTGGAGTCAGGTTACACTACACTAACGGCTGACTCTAAACCAATGCAATCTTCACTCATGCAGCAAAATGTACATGTAGTTCTGATCTTGTAAGCCACAAGACAGTGACACTAAAAATATTTACTATGTGAATGTAATTCTATGACATATCAGGGAAAATGTGATTGGGGGGGGGGATTCTTGGGGCACAATCTGCTGATGTTCATCTTGACCAAAGCATAATGTCTTCAGACATCACTATCTAAATGGAATAGTTCATTTAAAAATGAAAATTCTCCCACCCCTGGAGTCGTGAGTTCGAATCCAGGGCGTGCTGAGTGACTCAGCCAACCAAATTGGCCCGGTTGCTAGGGAGGTTAGAGTCACATGGGGTAACCTCCTCGTGGTCGCTATAATGTGGTTCGCTCTCGGCGGGGCGCGTGGTGAGTTGTGCGTGGATGCCGCAGAGAATAGCGTGAAGCTTCCACATGCGCTATGTCTCCGCGGTAAAGCGCTCAACAAGCCACGTGATAAGATGTGCGGATTGATGGTCTCAGACACAGAGGCAACTGAGATTCGTCCTCCGCCACCCAGATTGAGGCAAGTCACTACACCACCACGATGATTTAGAGCGCATTGGGAATTGGGCATTCCAAACTGGGGAGAAAAAGTGGAGAAAATAAAAAAAAATAAAAAATAATTTACTCACCCTCATGTCATCCCTGATGTGTATGACTTTCTTTCTTCTGCTGAACACAAAGAAATATTTTTAGAAGAATATCTCAGCTCTGTGATCAATATTTAAGATATTATCATTTTTTATGATCAATATAAATCTTCACTTTCACTTTCACTTTCACAGTCTTCTTCTTTTGTTTCTTGGCAATTCACATTCTTTGTGTATATCTCCACCTTCTGGTCGGGGCTGGTCAAAGGTGGAGAATTATAGTACAAAGGACTTAAATAATGATATGTTTTTCACCCACACCTATTATACGCTTTTGAGGACATGTTTTTAATCACTTGAGTTTTATGGATTACTTTTATGTGGTTTTGGAGCTTCAAAGTTTTGGCCAACATTCACTTGCATTGTATGGACCTACAGAGCTGAGAAATTCTTTATTTGTGTTCTGCAGTAAAAAGAAAGTCATAAACTTCTAGGATTGCATGAGGGTGGCACAAACTATTTAGTTCACCCAAAAAGGAAAACTCTACAATCATCACTCACCATCAAGTTTTTCCAAACCCCTTTGACTTTCTTTTGTGTGACACAAAATACAGAATCAGTCTCAGTCACCATTCGCTTTCACTGCATCTTCTTTCCATGACACAATTTAGTGAACAGTGACTGAAGCCTAACAAGAATATTAAAAAATCATACATGTTTGGAACAACATGAGGGTGTGTAAACTATTTAGGGTGAACTATCCATTTAAAGACATTCTTAAAACTTTGATATAATTTTCAACAGGTCTTTGCGATTTGTGATAGGTGGATCTGTACTAAAGCGATAAATAATGAAAGTACTTATGTTTTGTCAATGAACCATTCAATACCGATCCTATAGGAGAGTGGCATACTGTTGCTATGGTTACCTTCATGGGCAAACTGCCTATTTGGCAGCAGATGAAAATGTGATACTTTTTTGGTTACTGAAAAGGTGTTTGAAAATGCTACTGAAATGTTCCTTATGCAATACATAGAATTAAACATGGGGGGTGTTAAAGCTTTAATTTGGGGGTCAGATGTTCCTAATCTCTCTCATAATTCACACCCTGTTTCTGGCACAATTTATTGTGGTTTACCCATTGATAAACCACATATTTAGGATGACAGGGAACCAAATGTAATAATTTAGGAAACAGCCAATAGAAAAACCCAAACTGTCGACTACTAATCTGAATATTGGGGGTAAATGTCCCCAATTTTTACCTTTTAACAGTAAAAATGCTGCTGAAGAAGCAAAGGATACTGATTCAATATACTTTAATGCAACAAGGCAGATGGTCTCATTCCAGAGGGGAGGCCATTTATTTATCTGTTTATGACCTCATAGGTCAGCTCTCAGCTGCCTGAGATTCATCTGTTTGACCTATGAGGAGTGACACAATTTTTTGAAGCACAGTGCATTATGAAAAGTGCAGTTACATAAACACTGGGCTTCAGCGAAAGTTATGTATGAAAAATGATTGATAGAGTCTATTATTAAAACAATATAAAAAAACATTAATACAAATATTTAATTTACAGCACGGAGAACATTGTGTAACAAAGGTTATGCTGGGAAAGCTTTGTGCATACAAACACAGGCATAATTGCTCACACATACACACCCTCATTTTACCTGTAAGGATTAAATGGAAACCTGGGAGAGTTCAGACAACACCTGTTGAACTCTTCAAATCACAGCCACGCTCTCTTCATACCCAGGTGGCCATAAAGAAACACAGACTCCCGTGTGGGGAGTGTCCTAATAATAACATGTCCTCTCACTCAGTAATTTAAGTCAGATTTCTAGGTGTGAGATCTTCTGAAAGATAAAGTCATCCATACAGACTATGATACTGTGTGTTAACTGTTGAAATTGCAAAGCATGCAATCAAAAATGTAATTAGGCTGAGAAGGATGTGCATTTAGGTACTTAATGCGTAACATGGCTATAGGATCAAATTTAATTAAATTAGCAAAAGAATTAGCAAAATGCTGTTTAAAATAACTTTTGATGGTGTATAGCATATCATACCACAGAACATGTAAATTGTTCAAAAGATTTTCAAGCCAACTACCCATTAATGTATTTGTGTGTGTGTGCGCGCGCTCACGCACGCGTATCTATTTCTGAGTAAACAACTCCCCTAACTGGTTACAAAATTAGAACTGATGAGGCAAAGTTCAGCGTACTACAGAGTCAGCAAATGCAGCTAAAAAGGACAAGACTATGCAATACATTAATCATGCACTAACACACTTAATTTTTAACCACAGAGACCTTCCCTTTCTCATTTACACACTTGAACTCAAATCACACAATCACACTTTTCTTTGGGAGTGTGACATTAAAACAGTCATTAACCGACTCCTATTGTACAGATGTGTTTGTACTCTGACGTGTGGCTCTCGTATACAGAGAAATCTTTGACCTCAAACACACGTCACACTTTATGCCACTCTACCACTCTCATGCACACAGGCACACTGAATGTGACCCCACTTATTGCACTGCTGTCCACTTAACCCACTGAACTATTTTAAAGTACCACAGAGAGCTGAACCCCAAGTGAAATCTATTCTTGGCTACTCAAAAATCAACTTTTTTATTACTGTAGTCTGGAATACAAGCTCCACAGTTCATGAAAAGTGCTGAGTTAAAGACCGCGCTGAGATAAACATTTGGAAGAATGTGTCTAGTCATAGTGATCCAATGTCTTCATCAACGGTTTGTTGGCAGAAGCTGTGAGAGGACAAAAAAATAAAAATAAATAAATAAATAAAAAACACTAGCTTTCCAGTCACTATAGGAACAAAAAGGCTAGACAGTCCACACTCCAGTGAATATTTCTCAAAGTAGGTTTACTTTTTAAACTCAATTTCTGAATAGGCATATTCCTTACAGTCTTTGCAACAAAAAAAGCTAATGAACATTTCTACCATAATTGCGCAGGAAAAATATACAGTTAATTGAATATACAATAGCAAGGTGTAAAAAAGAAAAAAAAAAAAAGAAAAAAAACAAGACTTAAATACTCTAAATCTCCACTTTCACTTTTACATCTGGAAGTCATATGTGGTGCCTATTTAGTTTCACTTTCACATATGAAAGTGAAAGTGGAGATTTAGAATAAAAAAAATACTTAAATATTGTTCTGTTTCTCACCCACACCTATCATATCGCTTCTGAAGATATGGATTTAACCACTGCAGTCTTATGGATTACTTCTGTTTAATTTATGTGATTTTTGGAGTTACAAAGGTCTGATCGCCATTCACTTGCATTGTATGGACCCACAGAGCTGAGATATTCTTCCAAAAATCTTCATTTGTGTTCAGCAGAAGAAAGAAAGTCATACACATGTGGAATGGAATGAAGATGAGTACATGATGAGAGAATTAAAATTTTTGGGTGAACTATCCCTTTAAATTGAACAAAACTGCCAAAATGAAAAATAACCTACAAATATATTAAAAGCTTGTTGTGGCCAACAGAAATTATTCATTATTTGTTTAAAACTACAACACATCTACTTCTCCCTAAAAGAATTGTGACAACTTGCCCCAATATGATATTTATATAAAAAAACAAAATACCCTTGTACGGAGTACACAGTTCAACCTTTCACTTTAATTATTCCTTCAACATAAAATTTGTCTGAATTTAATGTTGTTTTATTGTGCATTGTATTGATAACCTGTTTACCAAAGAGCTATATAGAAAAAATATAACACTACTGAAATTTTTGTTTGGAGAAATTCACACACTAAATGTTAAAAAAACCCAACAAAGCCACTGCTAGAAAAACAACACCAAGCATTTGTGTAATTGGACTTATGACTCTAAACCTTGTTAAAAAAAAAAAAAAATTGTTACTGAAATATATATAGTCCTTGTGACACCTTCCCCATGTTGCAACAAGTCCCGGTCTCTCCTATATTTATATCTGAAAACTATGAACTCATTTCTCCCTGTGGGGTTTTAAATAAAAGTTTGGAGGAAGTCACTGACAGTCTAATTTAGTGCAAATTTATCAGTTCCCAAAACACTGTGTTGCTGCTCCAAAGCAATCTCATCACCATCAAAAACAACCCCATGAAACATCTCAGATACAGCTATGTTGCCATGACATCACTTTAAACAATCACAATGCCACAATTCCAATCCATTGCAACCTAACGTGGAAAAAATGGACAATCTATTATGCCGGTTACTAAGCTCCACTCACTATTGCAGGATGACTCAGGATCAGATACGGCAAATTTTACAGTGCTGAATTATAATTGGTGAATAGTACGATTCCCATAGCCCCCTCTGCCAGCTTCCTCGTGCATAACTAAAGGCATCAGTACAG